>NW_016157220.1:471793-475195 GCF_001687245.7 Rhagoletis zephyria | reverse complement strand
GATTCGACATTCTGCACAATGAACGACGATGCACCCACCAGGATTATGGAAGCTGCTGCAGCTCGCCAGATCTAACAATTGTCAGTGCTGGTCTGATGAACAGCGTATCATGGCGACCTATGCTGACTCTAGCATCTACCCATAGTTATCTGNGTCTGATGAACAGCGTATCATGGCGACCTATGCTGACTCTAGCATCTACCCATAGTTATCTGGATTGATAAACCTGCCGACTTTGCTTCCGTGGATCACCGGACTTATGTCAGCTTCCAAAGCTGACTGGAAAGGCTTCACGGATGTTACTGAAGGCGCCTTCACTGCACTACCCATACCAACCGACGTTCATATAGGTGAACGTAAGTTCCGCAGGGTTGTCACCGCTGCTGAAGCTCGCTTCATCCCAGCAGGATGTATTAAGGCTGATGAGCGCGACAACCTTCGTCAGGCCGATCCCGGAAACCCCCGTATTAGGGATCTCAATTCGGAGATTAAGCAACTTGTGAACGTACATAAGCAGAAGAATTGGGTAGAGCATCTGAAGACCTGCAACTTCGCCTCTTGTGTGAGCAAGCTTTGGTCAACCGTGAGGTCGTTGTCCAACCCGACGAAGCGCGACGACAGAGACGAGATAGACTTTGGTGACCACGCTTCGTCGGACCCGGAGAGATATTTTAGCCGGCAGTTTATTCTGCATCCTCCGGTGGATAAAGCCAAACGTCGAGTGACCAGAAGGCTGCACAAAATGCCAAAACCTAGTGCGTTTCTTGTTTTCACCAGCGGTGAGGTAAGGGTAGCCATCGGGAAGGCGAAAGCCTCCAAAGCCATGGGTCCCGACGGAATATGCATGCTGATGCTGAAAAATTTGGGTTCTGCGGGAGTAGCTTACCTAACGGAAGTCCTCAACCTGTGTATGGCCACTCTCGTCATTCCAGACATCTGCAAAATGGGGAGAGTGGTCCCACTGCTCAAACCGGGGAAACCAGCCAACAAAGGAGAGTCTTATCGCCCGATAACTCTCCTTTCCCCTGAAGCGAAGACACTCGAGGCCCTTCTGCTCCCGTACTTCAAGAACCACCTGACCCCAGCGAAGCATCAACATGGATTCCGTAAAGTGCATAGTACAACAACAGCACTTAATGCCATAAACACTCAGATAACTCGTGGCCTAAACCGAAACCGCCCCTGTGAGAGAACATTTCTAGTAGCGTTGGACCTGTCCAAAGCGTTCGACACTGTCAGTCAATCAACGATACTGGAAGATATAGAGGTCTTCTCACTCCCACAGGGACTTAAACGGTGGTCGGCGAATTACCTGAGTGGTCGGCACTCGTCAGTAATCTTCAGAGACAAAACTAGCAAGCCACGTAAAATTAAACTATTAAATTATTACATACNGCGCCTATCGACGCAGCCCGCTTTCTCGGCCTCAGGCTTACAGAGTCGGAGGATGAAGACGACGATACATGACATAATCTGGGGGGTTGAGCACTGCTGCTACAACAACAACAATATAGTCTCGTATGCTGACGATTGTTCCATCATGGCGTCTGGGAATGGAATTGATAACTTGTGCTCAAAAGTAAACGGTTACCTCTCCGAACTTTTTCGCTTCTTCACTGCAAGGAGCCTTGCCCTATCCCCTGTGAAATCCTCGGCAACCCTTTTCACCACGTGGACGAAGGAGGTCAGACTGCCACTGGGTATTCACGTCGATGGCGTAAAAATATCGACGGTGAATAACCCGAAAATCCTCGGAGTTACCTTCGACAGTCTGCTCTCCTTCTCGGCGCATACAACCACAATTGTCAAGAAAGTACAGAGCCGCAACAATGTCCTCAAGTCGCTGGCCGGCAGCACTTCGGGCACAGATAAAGAAACGTTGTTGGCAACATACAAGGCAATTGCCCGGCCGGTTCGAAACTACGCAGCGCCCGTATGGTCGCCGGGGACTAGCAGGACGCAGTGGATGAAGCTGCAGACCTGCCAAAACACGGCATTACGAACTGCTACAGGATGCCTCCTGATAACGCCTCAACACCACCTTCATGACGAGGCCCAGATGTTCCCTGTAAAGGAGCATAACATAATGCTCTGCAAGCAGTTCCTCGCTGGGAGGTATATCAAACANCAGACCTGCCAAAACACGGCATTACGAACTGCTACAGGATGCCTCCTGATAACGCCTCAACACCACCTTCATGACGAGGCCCAGATGTTCCCTGTAAAGGAGCATAACATAATGCTCTGCAAGCAGTTCCTCGCTGGGAGGTATATCAAACAACCCGTCAACTTACCGACAGGCCCTGAACGGCATTCACAGGGAATCAGTCTCAAGTTATGTAGACTCCCGCCCTGTGAATGCCGTTCTAGGCACACAACCGCCGGACGTGGACGGGACAGAACTTTGTCTGCCTCGGGAGACCCGCACTACAATAGCCCAACTTCGCTCTGGCTATTGCAGCAGGCTCAACAGCTACCAGAGCAGAATCAACGAGGATGTGCCCAACCATTGCCCGGCATGTGGAGAGTCGCCACATGACTCCCGGCACCTCTTCACATGCCCTGAGAATCCCACTCAGCTTACGCCCCTGTCCCTATGGACAGCCCCTTTGGAAGTAGCACACTTCCTGGGCCTCCCCCTAGCTGAAACAGACGACAAAGTTGATGGATGAACCGCTCCGAACGGGGCTTAGTAGCCGCTACAGCAACAACAGCAACGACAAGTGTTGCTGCGCCGTCTCAAGAAAATGTCTCACTTACCAAGCCAAAAATGTATCCAAATGATCCAATTTTCTTTTTTTACGTACCCATCTGATAATTAGTCAGAAAACCAAACATTTTCAAGAAAAAGACATAATTTAACACGTGCTAAGGACTTGAAATACATGTATATATATTTTTACTTTTCATAAAATCAAACATTTATAATTTCAATTTTTAGTCAATGTTATTGTTAACATTTTATTTTCAATATTTTTATTGAGCTTTTGTACCACGATTGTTTATTAGGAAAAATTGAAAAAGCAACAAAGTCTAAGCGGTAGAAGTTATAGCACTATTTCGGAGATCAGCACATCTCCTCATCAGACTTCTTTTTTCTAGACTTCACAGCTCCTCATCAGACTTCTTTTTTCTAGACTTCAGCAGGGATCGAACCTGCGAATTCGATGTTCAAAGTCAGAAGCGTTAACCACTGAGCTATGTACATCCCGTAAACTCTTGTTGCTAATTCATTTTCCTTATTCAACCAACTACTATCAAGTGCAGCTGATTTGCCGCTATTTAAACTCGACAGCGTGGTTGTTGTTGTCAATTCTATACATCCATTTGCTTATTTGCTTTTTTGTATAGTTTCAGGCAGGCTCTTCCTAAACTATGTATTTGTCAATGTTATTGTGGCTT
>NW_016157220.1:469599-471783 GCF_001687245.7 Rhagoletis zephyria | reverse complement strand
CATCAGACTTCTTTTTTCTATACTTCAGCAGGGATCGAACCTGCGTATTCGATGTTCAAAGTCAGAAGCGTTAACCACTGAGCTATGTACATCCCGTAAACTCTTGTTGCTAATTCAAAGTCAGAAGCGTTAACCACTGAGCTATGTACATCCCGTAAACTCTTGTTGCTAATTCATTTTTCCTTATTCAAAAATGGTAAAATGAAGAGCTTTATAAAAAAATGTTCACATAAACACGTATCTTTTATATGCAATGAGCTACAAAATCGGGAATAGGGTAACTAATGAGCAACTAAAATATGCCGTTTGCAGAACTCTGATATCTTATCGGGAACCGAAGATATAGCAATGGTCTGCTAGCTTAAGATTTAAACTAGCAGATCACACGTATCTTTTAAACGTAATGAGCACCTAAATCGGGAATAGTGTAACTAATTAGCAACTAAATTTGCCGTTTGCATAACTCTGGTATCTTATCGGGAACCGAAGATATACCAATGGTCTGCTAGCTTAAGACTTAAACTAGCAGATCACACGTATCTTTTGAACTCAGTGAGCACCTAAACTGGGAACAGTTTAACTAATGAGCAACTAGCAGGAAACTAAATATGCCGTTTGCAGAACTCTGATATCTTATCGGTAACCGAAGATATAGCAATGGTCTGCTAGCTTAAGACTTAACCTAGCAGATTACACTTATCTTTTATACGCAATGAGCAACTAAATCGGGAATAGTGTATCTAATTAGCAACTAAATACCCAACAGGTTAGAGTTGCGAGTCGTGACCATGGTCTGCTAGCTTAATATACGTGCCTGCTTCGCGGCGCCTAATAAGATCTTTTGCGTTGGCCAATTCAAAAATAGCGTTTAAAAGCAAAAGCAGTCTGTAAGGTCAGCAGTTTTAGTTTAAATTGAAACGACAAAAAAACGGAATCCTCCTCACACATATGCCAAGAATAGTAGCGCTGTGATTCCATATGGAATACTAATCCCTTTCGATGTAATGCGTTTTACCTATGGTCTTGTTTCCACCTGTGAGATCTCTGCCAAGTGTGCGTAATATTCTTCTATGATCCTGCAACTTCAGCATTGTTCCGGTGTACCATGTAAGCTAATAGAAGTCATTATACGGAAACTCAAGAGCGCAGAAGAGTGTTTTCAATTATAGGAATTCCAAGAACCCTCGCTGCCGCACAGGATGAAAAGTTTTCGCGTACATTGGCTAAATGAGTCCTTTGATCTCATGAATATCGTTCAAATGAAGCCATTGATATACCTATCGTGTTCCTTCTTGGACAGATGTGGTCGAATCTTTCTTTGTCAATTCGCCACTTTTACAATTCGTCTTAATATTTATGAATTGGTTTCTTTGAGTCTTACTGCTGTAATAACGGCTGCCTCGAGCAACTTCGTCAATCAGAGGTAGATGCAAGATCACGCTTACACAGTGTTACGGTCTTTATATGCATACTTAAACGCATCTTTGATTGAAAAGTAAATTCGTCTAAGATAAACATAGGCCCAAAGCAGAACAAACCCCGTGGGGATTTCTATATATTTCAGGTGCAGCGCCATCCATTGGGTGCCTTTTCTGCAAAACCTAAAGTACTCGTGCTGATGAGCGGACGTGTTTTTGGTCGCTCTGTTATTTTTCGTTTAATTTGTCAATATGGACGATTTTTGTGGCAAATGCAATAAAGCATTCGCTAGGACTGACGCCCAGAAGGTGCCATGCAGTGGATTTTGCAGAAAAAGATTTCATCGCACTTGCTGCGAGGGTATTGTCTCTGAATACGATGTCAATCTTTTCAAAAAAAATCGAAATATTGGTTATTTGTGTCCTGACTGTGTGGTTTTACCAAGGAGATTCAGTGAAACATATGATTCGCTTCTGGCCTCTCAAAGACATTGTGTTGAGGCCATAAGGAGTGCTTTTGATGCTAAATTCAAGGAGTTATTTGCGCAATTTGATAATTTTAAATCCGAGATAAAATCTGAATTGCAAGCAATAAACGTCATGGACAACAACAATGCGTCGTGCCCACAAATGTTAGTGGATGAGGTTAACTCTCTCAAAAGGGCTTTTGCTTGTTCATCAGATGTTTTGGCGGGCAATGTAAACAATGGCAAAAGCTTGTCTACTGTCGCTTCAGTTACACCTGCTCCTGCTGCTGTCTCACCCC
>NW_016157220.1:468571-468703 GCF_001687245.7 Rhagoletis zephyria | reverse complement strand
TCGACGATTGGGGTATCGCTCTGCATAGAGTCTTTGAGCAGCTCTGGCATTACAGCAAGCTTCACCGTAAATTAGGTGAATATCCGCATATTCGTGCGACGTATACTGCGTGTTCTCTGTCATAGTATTTAT
>NW_016157220.1:467861-468405 GCF_001687245.7 Rhagoletis zephyria | reverse complement strand
CAAAAAGTTAAAAATCCAGAAATAGTCCTAATTTTATGATGGTTCCTTAATATATTTTAACTACATTGCATTTGAGTATGGAGAGGAAACTATCTGGAAGTATTTTACATAAAAAATTTACTAAGTATTGCCCGGTTTGTAGTTGCAGTTAAAGAAAACACATGAAAAGGCACGATTTTTTTTAAATTCCACCTACCTTCCCCTAAAGTTTGGCACGTTAATTCTGGGACACCCTGTATACAAATATGGCCTTATTCATAAAAAATAAAGTAGGTTTAAAGAGCTTTATAAAGTGACGTTTTCATACATTTTTCAGTTTAAAAGCTACTTATTATTTAAAGCTACTTTATTTTTTATGAATAAGACCAATCTATATTAATAAAAATGTTGTGTTCGTATGTCACGGTCGTCAAAACTCGAGAACGGCTGAACCGATTGGAATAATTTTTTTTTGTATTCTTCGGTATAATACCAGAACCAATGATATCGCAAAAAACTGGAGGGTTGCCACCTATTTGAAAATTTTTAAACCCAAATATATTGA
>NW_016157220.1:466821-467809 GCF_001687245.7 Rhagoletis zephyria | reverse complement strand
AGTGTTAAGAAGGCTTACAGCCGAAAATATGTATCATTAGGGTTGCCACCTGTTTCAAAGTTTAACTAAATTACACTGATGAAATAAATGAAATATTACAATATTGGTACCAAATTAAAGAGGGTTAAGAAAGATAACTGCTAGAAATATTTTTGAGGAGTGTTGCCAACTATTTGAAAATTTTAACTCCGTCCAATTGATAAAATAAATAAAATATTGCCATGTGGGTGTTAAACTAAAGAGTTTTAAGAAGGCTTACAGTCGAAAATATTTTAAGGGAGGATTGCCACCTGTTAAAAAATTTAGCGCAATTTAATTGATAAACTAAATGATATATTACAATATAGATATTAAATTGAAGAGGTTTAAGAAAGATAACTGCTAGAAATATTTTTGAGGAGTGTTGCCAACTATTTGAAAATTTTAACTCCGTCCAATTGATAAAATAAATAAAATATTGCCACTTGGGGGTCAGACTAAAGAGTTTTAAGAAGGCTTACAGTCGAAAATATTTTAAGGGAGGATTGCCACCTGTTAAAAAATTTAGCGCAATTTAATTGATAAACTATATGATATATTACAATATAGACATTAAATTGAAGTGGTTTAAGAAAGATAACTGCTGGAAATATTTTTGAGGAGGGTTGCCACCTAATTGAAAATTTTAACTCAGTCAAATTGATAAAATAAATGAAATATTGCAATGTGGGTATTAAACTTTAGAGTTTTAAGAAAGCTTACAGCCGAAAATATTTTTGATGAGGGTTGTTACCTGTTTGAAAATTTAACTAAATTTTATCGATAAAATAAATGACTTATTACAATATAGGTACCAAATTAAAGAGGTTTAAAAAAGATTACTGCTGAAAATATTTTTGAGATGGGTTGCAACCTATTTGAACATTTTAACTCAGTTAAATTGATAAAATAAATGAAATATTGCAATGTGGGTATTAAACTTTAGAGTTTTAAGAAAGCTTACAGCCGA
>NW_016157220.1:464256-465899 GCF_001687245.7 Rhagoletis zephyria | reverse complement strand
ATAGAAGTATTAGATATATGGCTATCCCATTGAAACATATGCGTTTGAAATCGACGCTTTGCTCGATGCTCTTCGGTCGCCGCTCCACTATGTTTTTGGCTTAAGTATATTGCAAGTAAAGAAATTTTGAATTTCATCAGATAATATTATTATGATTATGATTACTATTACTATTGTGAACTCCTGGCGTGTAATTTCTGGTGTATACCAATGACATCGATATCATCGGTAACAAAAACGTCGAAGTCTGTCCTGCCTTTTCCAAGTTGGGTAAAGAAGCAAAGCGATTGGGTTTGGTGATCAACGAAGACAAGACGAAGTATCTCCTGTCATCAAACAAAGAGTCAGAGCAGTCCCGCCTTGACACCCACATTAGTGTTGCCGGTTGTAATATCGAGAAAGTAGAGAATGTCGTTTACTTGGGAACCAGCATTAACACCGATAATAATGTCAGTATGGAAATCCAATGCAGAATCACTCTAGCCAACAAATGCAACTTTGGACTGAATAGGTAATTCGGGAGTAAAGTTCTCTCTCGACGTACAAAAACCACACTCTATAAGTCACTCATCATGCCCATGCTGGTATATGGCGCAGAAGCTTAGACAATGACAACATTCGATGAGACGGCTCTTGAAGTATTGGAGAGAAAGATCTTAGGGAAGATTTACAGGCCTCTGCGCGTTGGCGACGGGAGTACCGCAGCAACGAACAACGAAATGGACATAGTGTATCGAATAAAAATACAGCGGCTCCGCTGGCTTGGCCACGTCGTTCGAATGGAAGCGACGTTCCAGTTCTGAAAGTATTAAACTCGCATTCCGCTGGTGGCAGCAGAGAAAGAGGGAGAGACCAAGTGGATAAGAACTTGGCTTCACGGGGCATTTCCCACTGTCGTCAGTTGGCTCAGAGAGAAACGACTGGCGTTCTTTGTCGACCTCGGCCAAAATGGCTTAGGCGTTTACAGCGCCAAATAAGATTGATTATTTATGGCAACGGTTCGTTAAAACAATTACATAACCTTAGCTATCGCTTCGCCTAGAATTGCTACCTGGTGAAAACAATCCTAATTCAGCTCTTAAGCTGCCATTGAACATATAAATCATCGAAACTCCTACTTGCAATATTTCCAGAACATCCGGTATGGAAAAAGTAGTACAAAAATTTAAACTAATTACACAGCCACACAAAAAAAAATTTGTGTTCTGACCCAAAGGTCTCACTATGTGTACTATATGTTTTTGGGGTCGCTGAATCCGAATCCGAGGTCCATTTAACCCCATCAGTTCAGGGTTCTGATATAACCCCAGAAAAACAATATGGCGGACACCTTTTGGAAAAATTCATCGGATTCGCTTGAAACTCGTTACTCGGGGGTTTTCGGGGTCGCTAATTACGAATATGATATTATTTTTTTAAAATTCAAAATGGCGGATCCAATATGGCGGACACTTTTTGTAAAATTCGTCGGATTCGCTTGAAAATCGTTACTCAAGGGTTTTAGGGGTCGCTGAATCCCAATTTGATGTCAGTTTTCAAAAATTCAAAAGAAGGGACAAAATTATTTTAACGGTTTGGATCAAACCCACTCCTGATGGAGGTATGCTTTACTCTATCCCGTGTAGAAGTTTCCATATTATGAC
>NW_016157220.1:457895-463783 GCF_001687245.7 Rhagoletis zephyria | reverse complement strand
GATTCGGATTCAGCGACCCCAAAAACATAAGGTACACATAGTGAGACCTTTGGGTCAGAACACAAATTTTTTTTTGTGTGGCTGTGTTATTTGATATCAGTGCACGATGGCACATAAAAAATTGCTTGAGGTCCTTGATCCATTGTCGCGGGATTTATATGGAAACGTCCAACCATTCGTGTATTGATATTGCCCTCAGGAGATTTTACGCAGATAAATTCTTACCTGAAATAGTCAANGATTCGGATTCAGCGACCCCAAAAACATAAGGTACACATAGTGAGACCTTTGGGTCAGAACACAAATTTTTTTTTGTGTGGCTGTGTTATTTGATATCAGTGCACGATGGCACATAAAAAATTGCTTGAGGTCCTTGATCCATTGTCGCGGGATTTATATGGAAACGTCCAACCATTCGTGTATTGATATTGCCCTCAGGAGATTTTACGCAGATAAATTCTTACCTGAAATAGTCAACATTGTGGCTAGACGAACATACATATATACACTGCAGCCGAGGGAGTTTCGCGACAAGTACTGGACATTGGGAACGGAAAGCTGCCAGCTAACGAGAGATTAAGACGAACTGTATTGCCTGATAATTTTTGTAACTAAGGAACATCAAAAGGAGAACTGATGGAAAGAATGTTTCTTAATTAAGAAAATTAATTACAGGCTCAGTGAACGAGCTATTCTTGCTGCGAAGAATAAGGATGTCTATCAACTAAATAGGAGTGGTATTGACAACAGTCGTTGCTTGAGCTGGTCTGCTCTTTTACCAGACTGCCAGGCCACTTACTCACTTTGGTGAAAACCACTAATGTTATTCAATCCGACAACTGTTTAGCTGAGGACCAGGGCTCAAATCGTAACATCTGTTCATCGATCGAAAACCATACGAAAGAAAATTATGTGATACGTCAGGCAGTATAAGCTGAATGAGACAAAGACTACGTTCACGTACGTCATAATCCGATTTTTTTTTTTACGTGACGAGTAATACGATATCGTATGTGACGATTCGAGCCCAGGTGTAGAGTTGTGGTCGAGTTAGAGTAGATGAGGAGGTAGGGATTACCTTTGCGAGTGTTTGTGTATCGAGCTCAATGAGTCCGTATGGTTTATAGGTGCACATGAAGTCAGCCACGTACTTCATATGCCTGATATGCGAGAGAGAAAGAGAGATAGAGAGAGATATGCGGGTAGGCTGATGAAGCGGTAGCGCAAGATGTGACCGTGTATTCATTGTGGGACTCCATTGGAGGAGTCATGCTCTAGCTGCCTTATGCTGCTGGGCAATGAGCTGGGATTTATCCAGGGATGCATTCGTGCAGAGCCCCAGTGTGGTTTGTAAGCAGTAGCTTAATACCATGCCACAAATTACTCCGGGAGTGGAGTGTGGGTGATGCTCAAAGCACCGTGTGATAGTCAAGCTGGGTTAGCGTTGACCATAGCTGAAAATGCCAGCGACTTATCACTTCACTAAGTACAGCGAAGAGATATTTGAGAATTGCATAAAAAATGCATACCCAATTAAACACGAGCGAAGTGCCTTTAAAAACAAGTGCGTCTGTGTGTTCGCTATTCTTTGTTTAAGCGGGAAATGCATAAGTCGCTTAAACAATAACATATGCGTCGATAAACATCGTTGTGGAAGAAGACGAATCAGTTAATTATCCAACGGAATTTTTGAACTCGATTGATCTTCCAGGGATGACCCCACATACTGAATTGAAAATAGGTGTACCAATTATCACGTTGCGGAATATTAATCAGCTAAAACTCCGCAACAGTACGCGACTCGCAGTTAAGAAATTGATGAAGAACGCAGTGTAAGTAAAGATTTTTACGTGGCCTTTCAAAGGTGGAGAATTCCCATGATTCCGACCGATACACCATTTCAATTTTAAAGATTGCAGTTCCGAATTCGATTGACATTGGGAATCACAATCACTATTGCTCAAGGTTATCCTTTAGAAAAGTGTGGTTTAGAGTGAGATGCGGATTTGTTCTTAGATGTTGCGTGTTTCCGTGTCGGCAAACCAGATATCCTTGATATCAATGCAGAGAATGGAAACACGACGAATATTGTGTGCACACAAGTACTTATTACAAAATCAAACTCATATGAAACGTATGCTTTGTTTCGTTAATAATTTATCATCCATGTAACAGGAATATGCCACAGCAAAGCGTGGCAGGGTATAGCTAGTAGATAATAAAATTCGGACCACCAGCCGGATTCAAACTTTCGCTATAACTCCATCACCAAAAAATGCTAAATGAATCTTAGCAATTTTTAGCAATTCCCTCTTAAAAGGGCATTTCCAAAAATCTCCATTTTTTATTAATTTTCTGGCAGATTTTAGCGATAAACCGGATAAAGTGAGTGAACTGTTTTGACAGCTCATATATCTAAAAATCTCTATTTTTCGCAGCTAAAAAATATATCATGAGTGGCAAACGAATACAACTTTATGCTTGTATAATATTTTGAGGAGTTCTATTGAGAAAAATAAAAATGTAGATGGTTTCTTAAATCGAGTACACCGGCACACAAAGAAAGTTGTTTTACATCTGACACCACCTACCTACCGGCATATATTTTGACCCGCTGAATCCGAATTTCAAGTCAGTTTGGGCCGTACACCTTTCACTATCGAGTAAATTGTAAAAATAGCTAAAATGGGTAATAAAAAAAATTATGAATCTAAACCAAGCATAATTCTTATGTATTTTGATCCACTGAATACAAATCTGAAGTGTATTTGGAACATAAACCGTTCTAAATCTTAAAAAATTAAAAAAAAAATTTGAAAAATGTTAGATAAAAATAGCAAAAAATTGTCATTGATTTAACAAAAAAAAAATCTAGGCCCAAATTTAGGAGGATTTTTATGTAATTTGATTTGCTTCATCCGAATCTGAAATATATTTGGCCTAGAATCCCTCAAACTCTCAAAAAATCGATAAAAGAGCAAAAATTACAGTTGGAAAATATTTAAAAAAAATCTATAAAACATGATTAAATATGTTTCTTGTATTTTGTTAAAGTTTAAGTTAAGTTTAAAATCTGAAAATGCAAAAAATTATAATATCTCTAAAAGCAAATGTGTGAACAAATTAAGGAGAACGATTTTCTCAGATTTTAAGCTGTTTTTCGTTGGTATCGAACTCTTTTGTTTTCAAATGATCTACGCAGTAGATTCCTCGAACTCTTTTGTTTTCAAATGATCTACGCAGTAGATTCCTCTTTCATTGGTTATCATCTCTCGGTATATCTCTTTTTTGTGTCCAGCAAAAATCTGCCATCATGTTGACGCTCCAATTTCTTTGATATCTGGTCTCCATTTCACTTATGTCTTGATGAAATCGTTCTCCCTGTTCTTCGCTGTAGTCTCCGAGATTATCAGGAAACTGGTCGATATGAGAATTCAGGAACTGTAGCCTAACATTCATTAAGCAACCTAAATTTTTGTAATTTGTCATCAATTTTTCTACTAACGTTCTGTAGTTTTCGTTTTTTTTTATTTCCCAAAAAGTTTTGGGACACATTTTTAAAACATACTCAAGCTGCTCTCTCCGTGTCGTTCATTTTCCCAAAAAAATTTGCATCCTGAAATAGAGTTCGAATTTCTCTCTTTTAATTTTGCATCACTTATTGCAGGAAACTTTTCTCTCAAGTACTGGAAGCAAGTGACATCTTTGTCCAGAGCTTTAACAAACTGCTTTATGAGACCTAGCTTGATGTGAAGTGGAGGTAGCATCTATTTTGAAGGCTGAATCAATGGTGTTCGTATAACGTTATGAGTACCTGGTTTGAATTTCTCTCTCTTTGGCCATTCTTTCTTTACATAGTGATTTTTCCTGTCCCTGCTATCCCACAAACATAGATAGCAGGGATATTTTGTGAATCCCGATTGTTGACCTAAAAGAAGTGTTGCGATTTTCAGATCCCCACAAATTCGTGTTGCGGTTTTCAGATTCCTACAAATTCACCATTGATGCTCTGAATACTTTATTTTATTCAATACTCTTTGCGCGTTATCGTAGGTCGATTGGAATCGGCGCTAATTCGATCCCTGTATAAAGCACAACAGCTTTCAGACTTCTAGATGATGAATCCATAGAGAGTCTCCACTCGTCATCTTTATTGACATTAGGTTTTAATTCATCAATAAAGCCTTTAACATTAGAAAAGTACACCATCGAGTTTTCATCGTCTTTTGTAAAAAAAATTCCGGAACCCCTTCTCTCTGGTTGGATAAAAGGAAGACGATAATCCTTCAGCTAACAAATTTTTATTTTTCAGTCTTGGTGCTAGTAATTCAGCCCCATCTTTAGGTAACCCTAAGTCTCGTACAAGATCATTGAGTTCTGCTTGGTTAAATGTTTCAGGGTCTTTTGTTTTCTTATGTGGCATGTAATCTTCATCCTTAAAATTTTCATCTTCAGAATTTTCATATTCAGAGATTTCTTCTTGCACTCCTGCATCTCTTCGGGAGCCTCGATTTCATTTATTACTACAGTTTTCTGTCGTTTAACAGCTGATGAAACATTGGCGTAGTGTATTTTACTTTTATTAGTCGAAGAAAAACCAGCAACTTCAAACATACAAAAGTAACAGTTTTGTGAACTTGTTGGTGAAGTCCAGATCATGGGGACTGTAAATTTCAAGTTTTCTCTTTTTTGGACTTTTCCCATTGTGTCAACGTGAGATTACATCGACCACAAGCAAAGTGTGGGACCCAGGTGGGATCCAAATTCGTAATTTATATACGAAAGCATTCCTCAACGGTCTACGGTCAAACGTAAGAAAATAAATCAGCACTTTTATCACATAAATGAGAATTACTTCTTGTAATAGTACACTCTCCAGTAGCCAAGTCTCCCACTACCGAAAAGCTGCAGTCGCTTGATGACGACGCCTGCGGGCCTGCTTTCTCACCCTGACCAGACGCCGATACTGGGATCCCTGCATCGTAAAGTACTTATCACTTGTATCTGCCATGACGGCATACAAGCCGTTAACCCAGGGACTCAGCCAGATGGTTCTTTTTCCCACCGTCACAACGTGGAGGTGCCCTGGTTGCAGGTACAAGCGACCAAAAAAAAAAATAAACTGCGTCGATCATTTGAGAACAAAGGAGTTTGATACCAACAAAAAACAGTTTAAATCAGGAAAAATCGTTCCATTTATTCGGTTTATACATAATTTTTTAGACATATTGCAACTTTTTGCTATTTTTGACATTTTTCAAGGTTTTTTTTACAATTTGTTAAGATTTAGAACGGTTTATGGTTTAATGCACTTCAGATTTGTATTCAGCGGATCAAAATAGATAAGAATTATGCTTGGTTTGGATTCATAAATTTTTTGTATTACCATTTATCCCATTTTAGCTATTTTTACAATTTCCTCGATATTGAAGGGTGTACGACCCAAACTTACTTAAAATTCGGATTCAGCTGGTCAAAATACATGCCGGTAGGTAGGTGGTGTCGGATGTACAAACAACTTTTTATACCCGAGCGCACTTGTGCACAAGGGTATTATAACTTTGTTCAAATAACGGTTGTTTGTAACAGGCAAAACGAATCGAGATAGATAAAGACAAATGTATACATAAATGATCAGAATTAAAAGAGAAATCGATTAAGCGGTGACTGTCTGTCCGTCCGTCCGTCCGTCCGTCCGTCTGTGCACACGATAACTCGAGTAAAAATTGAGATATCTTAACGAAACTTGGTACGTGAACTTCTTTTGGGCGTGGGACGGATGGTATTGAAAATGGGCGAAATCGGATAATAACCACGCCTACCTCCCATATAACGGTAATTTTCAGAAAAACGAAAACTGCGATATTTTAGTAACTACTGAAGATTAT
>NW_016157220.1:443860-457343 GCF_001687245.7 Rhagoletis zephyria | reverse complement strand
TATATGTATCTCGCTAACCGTTCTAGCAATTTGTACCAAGCTCGGTATGGTTATTGTGCTTGCCACATAAAAGCAAACCGTTGAAAATTGTTGAAATCGGACTAAAATTGAGGCCGCTTTTCATATAACGGTAAATTTCAGATATGCTTGAAATTTCAATATTTCGAAATTTAAGGACGCTAATTTACTTAAAATGTATAGACCCCGGCTTATCATGTAGCGGTAGCTTTCGGAAAGGTGGAAAACATATACTTAATACTTGCGACGGGTATTTAATGTTCGGCTCCGCCCAAACTTAGACTTTCTTACTTGTTATTGTGTGTCGGTGTTATTTATGGCTTTTATGAAATTCCTTAATTTGCAAAAACACAAAAAAGTATGACTACATGTTGTCTGGCAGATATGCCTTCAGCTATTACTGAAAGCCTGAAAAGTGCGGAACGCCTGGGAAGCTTGTTGTGGAGTTGTACTCTTAGGTTTATTTTCTTTTTGATGGTAATCTCATTAGGGGTGATAAAGGGATAAATTGCTTAAATTTATCAGTTTATCTGCATTGTTTCATGAACGCACCTTGGTAAATAATTGCACAATATTGTTTATTATTTAACTTATCTGGCTAGTTATTTACGTTCCATTCTTACCTCGTCCATTGTGATAATTTGCTTTTAATGTTTTCGTAGCAAAATCGACCACCTGGAGTCTAAGAGGGTTGAATTTTGCCGAAATTTATTCGTTTATCCACCAAAAACGTCGGATAAAGTGATAAACTTTGGTTAAATAGATTTCCATAGAAATTTTGACATTTTATCAAGTTTATCAACAGTTTATCACTTTTGAGGAAGATCCCTTTTGTCTTTTCATAAAGAAAATGTTGGCATTTTTAGCTTTATTTTCTTTCCTGATAGTCATGTTTTCAGTTTTCACCTTCATATAAACTGTGATTTAGTTATTAGCAATTTATTTTTATTTGCAAATAGCTAACGTATGAACATTGAAATGGAAACAAATTTTGACAGCTGCTGTTGCTGCACAGCGCCACTTGCGGCAGGACAAAGTACTTTAGGCTAGGCAATTTTAAGCGACAGGGAGGAAAGATTCGCAATTTTTGGAGATCACTAAAAATTCGGATGCAATTTTAGCTTTAGCATTTTAGCATATTTTAGCGAAATCGAAGTTTTGGAGTTCGGCTGCAGAACTATTAGTCTAAGTACCTAGGCTTACTAAAAAGCTTTACTATTTTTAGAAACTAATATTTACCGTTGAAATATTACAATAACAGTGCTTTTTTTTGCTTTTTAAAATATAATACTAAGAATTTTGCCTTAAACCTTATTTTTACAATTTGATTTGTTGGCGTACTACTTCTCTATCCTGATGTAGAAAATATTGAAATATTTTGCATTTTTTCTTATCCTAAACTGAACTTCTTTTTACATATCGTCGCTTGGGTAAAATAATATCGTAAGCGTCATACATACGTGCGACGATATATTGAAGTATGTATGTTTTTAAGGAATGAATATACTGACTTCTTTTTGACTTAAAATTTCATAGCATACAATATTTTCTAACTTTTTTTAAAAACGGATTATCTTCGCTTTTTGCGATCATCTGGTCACACTGCTTATTTAATAACTAATTGAACGCATTCGTTTAGATAATTATAATAATACAATTTTATATTTTTATTTCAAATCACTCAATACTTAATTAAAATAATTGTAGTGCACCCCACTAGCATTTGGGATGCCGCTTCCCAATTCGGCAGGCACATACGTAGAATCCGGTGTACATTTGACGCACTTACGGTTTAGAGATGGACGCTGTTTTGATGTATGGCAATGCATGGCATACCTCAGTTCTTCCGCCATTTCAGAACACAAAGATTGGTTTTCAGCGAGCTGCATTGTCTTCTTGGAATTCCAACAAAATTCTAAAATGGCAACGACAACTGCCAAAGCTAGACCGCAAAGCAATACGACGAAAACGCCACCTTTTAAAAATACATGAATTAGAGTCTAAATTGAGAAAAAGATGGTTTGATATTTACCTATGTTTTCCACGCCCAATGCATTTGCTTTAGATTCTTTACTTTTCTCGTCCCGATTGCAAACATCACCCGTATTTTTCCACCATTTATCATATAATATCTGTATGATTCCCTTTTCTTGAAGTTCCAAGATTGCGAGAGACAAAGGATCACGCCAAGGCGACCCTTTTGGAGTGGCGATGCCGTAACCTTTAGAATCCAGAAGTCCACCGATTTGTGTTAAGTTACAGTCACGTTGCACTGCATAATCAAGCATTGTAGATTCCATAAGGAAAGCGTAATTTCCTTCTATAACACGTTTTATACCATTTTCGTAAGTCTTAACAAAAACTGTTCCTCTTCGATTTTCCATATACTGCCACATTTTTTGATAAATACTTATTTTAGAATCCTGCAAAAGAGGTACAAATTGTAAAATCCTTTATTAAACAAATTCAAAATTAGTCATTATTATAGTATGCATATAATAACGGTTATATTTTCTTCACCGTATCACAGTAACCTTAAAATTTATTAGTGAATGTGAACTTCATGAAATTGGAGCTAATGGCTCTGCAAACGAGTTGGTGATTTCCGTAAATATTAATAGTAGAAGCTCAAATTTATTGAGTTCTGTTGCGACACCCTTCAAAAGAAAACCAAATTATTAACTGTTTTATACAATTTTCGGACTATCTTTTATGTAGTACCCAAATTTAGGATGTTCGATTATTGCCCTTATCTCCCTCGTTCCAGTGCTGGAAAAAGTAAAATTGCGGATAAATTAAGTTACTTTAAACAAGACGTAAAATGATGTTGAGCAATATCACCAGCTCCATCAAGAATTGGCAAGGACATCAAGAATGGGTCTGGTGGTAAACGAGATCATCAAACAAACAGTTAGTCCTTCGAGCATTCGCACCTACGTCACTGTTGACAGTTATAATTTCGCGAAAGCTGAGAATTTCGTTTACTTTGGAACCAGCAATAACCCAGATAATTATGTCAGCATCGAAATCCAACGCAGAATCACCCTTGTCAACAAGTGATTCTCTGGACTGAGTAGTCAATTCAGAAAAAAAAGTCCCCTCATGATGTACGAAAACCACTCTCTATAAGTCACTCATCATGCCCGTGCTACATCATGACGCAGACGCATGTCTAATGACAAAATCCGATGAGAAGTATCCTGTAATATTCGACTCTACGCTTTGTGAGTACTGCAGATGATGGAACTATGAGCTGTATGAGCTTTACAATGACATGGACAAAGTGCAGCGCATAAAATCAAAATACAGCGGCTTCGCTTCATTCACATAGACACCGACGCTTCAGTTCTGAAAGTATTCAACTGGGAACCCGCTGGTGGTACCAGAGGAAGAGCGAGGTCCCCACTGCGATGGAAAGACCAGGTGAAGAGGGACTTGTAATCACTTGGCATTTCCAATTGGCGTCAGTTGGCACAGAAGAAAAACGACTTAGAGTAAGAACATAGTGGAGCGGCGAGCAAAGCGTCGATTTCAAACGCGTACGTTTCAATGGGAAAGCGCATAGTGGAGAGCAAAGCGTACATACACGTTTGTAATTGAAGCGTTGCTCGATGCTAGCTCTTCGCTTTGCTCGCCGCTCCACTATGTTTTGACCCTTAGGCGGTTACAGCGCTGAATAAAAAGATAAGTAGTTTTGTTAAAATTGTTTTTTGTTCATTTTCATCTTCAGTCATAGTCCCTTCCAGGGTTGTTGCGAATATTATTCCAAAATAAGTCATTTCTGGATAATAAACAAACGGCCTGTCCAAATTAAACAGATTTGGTATCATATGAAAGAGGACTGAAATAGCTTTAAAACTGAAATGTCTAAACGAGGAAAGCCACATATTGAAAAATATTTCAACAAAAAATGTTAATTAATTACCATATAACAAACCTTTTGTCAGGTTTTGCATTATAACCAGTAATAATCCCTGAAAATCGGGGTGCTAAGTGGTCTAAAAAATCTGCATATTTCTTTATTCTAAAAACCACATGCATTGCTTTGGTAGTTAACTTCAACTTGGTATTTGGGCAAGATCGTACTCTACTCAATACGCCATGCGGTAAGCTAGGCTAGTCTTGCTAGGGTCTGACCTTGAGACTTATTTATTTTTATTGCCAACGCTACAATAATTTTCAATTGGCGACGTGTAAATACAAAAGCATGTGTTGATTCGCTGGGCTGTTAATTTATATGGGATGGTATGATTCGAATCACATGTTTAAAGTAAATTAACTAACCCTTTATATGTACATATTTGTACTGCGGTATCCAAACAATTACATTGTAATCCTTTAACTATTAGGCGAGCCCATTAACTAACCCTTCATATGTACATATTTAGGTTGTGGATTAGCATCACAGCTGCTCTAACTTTTAGTATCAAGTTATGAGGTGACTCCCCTACTTCTACTTGCTCCTGTGGATATTCAGAAGCGACAGTAGATATCGACGCCATTTCTACTCCGGACACATATTAACCATTTCTTTATTAACTATCGTACAGTGCTTATTTTGTGGACGAGAAATTGATCGATCCTGTAATTGGTTTTGATTAATTACACCAGGCTGAGGTTCAAATACCCAATCGGCTAAACCTCGCAAAATAATCTCTTGTGGCACTAATCTTAATTTTTGAGTCTGAAGAGAGTTCTCGCCCTTCTGTAACCCGCAAGAGAAAACTGAAATAACCAGTGTAGGGTACATACATATACTCCCCCTCCAATAAAACAATAAATTAATTAATCTTAAATGTAATTTTCCTTTTTTTAATTGGAATTGTTAGTGAATTAGATTTTTTTGTTGTATCAGAAATTATATTTGCAGGTTTGAGTAAATATATTGAAACCGTTTTAGTCATATTTCCATGTTGAATTTTGAACACTTTGTCATTTTTCGAAATAATTTTAAATGGTCCTTCATAAGGTGATTGCAAATTTTACTTGTTAATAATAATTAGAAAGAGTTTCATCTGTATTATCAACTTCGTTATTATAACTGTTCGTAACAACTAATTCACCTGGTAATCTTCATGTTTGTCTATAAACTAATTCTGCAGAAGAGCATTTTAAATCTTCTTTAACAGACGTACGTAATCGTAATAATATCCGAGGAAGAATTTCAGACCAGTGATTAGAATCCTCCGAAGGAGTAATAGCAGTCTTTAATGTCCTATGAAATCTTTCAATCATTCCATTTGATTGGGGATGATATGGAGACGTATGAATGTGATCCTAACAATTTAGTTAATTCTGTGAACAATTTTGATGTAAACTGTGATATATATGTGTATATAAAGTGGAATACCAAAACGAGGAACGTGATTTTGAACAAATGTTGTTGCTATAGAATTAGCTGAAATATCCCTAAGTGCATATGACTCTGGCCAACGTGTATGTCTATCAATGATAGCTAAAATGTAACGATTGTTAATTTTTTGCACAGGCGTCTTAGTATGTTCAGAAATTTTTGATTTTTGACAACTTATACGAGTAGAAGTCCAATTATTTATCTCTTTGTGCATATTAAGCCAAAAATATTTTGATTGAATCAACCGCCTAGTTGTACGGACACTTGGATGTGATAAAGAATGAATTTTATCAAAAATAATTTTTCTCATAGAATTGGGAACAAATGGTTTAAAAGGTTGTTGAGAAATATCAGACCAAATATTAAGATTAAGTACTGGAATATTAGTTTCTTTTAAATTACTCTTGGAATTTTGGTCAGATATTATGTTATAAAGTGTTTGATCTTTTTGTTGTTCTTCGAATAATGTTTGAAAATTTATGTCTTGGGCTAAAATCATGTTAACATCTGAAATACGTGAAAGGGTATCAGCAACTATGTTTTCTTTTCCAGAAATGTATTGAATGTCGTCTGTAAATTGTGCAATGTACTCTAAGTGTCGAATTTGTCGAGGTGATTTGTCTGATTTAGAATTTAGAATATGTGTTAAAGGTTTATGATCAGTATAAAGAGTGAATGTTCTACCTTCTAGAAAATGTTTAAAATGTTTAATTGAATTGTATATTGCTAAAAGTTCTCTATCAAATATAGAGTAATTAATTTCTGTAGAAGATAATTTTCGTGAAAAATATGCAAGTGGTTCTAAACTGTTGTTCCCCATTTGTTGTAAAACCGCACCGACTGCTACATTCGATGCATCGGCAGCAAGTGATAATTTACCATTTTTATCAAAATGAGTGAGTAAAGTCTTCTGTGTAAAAAGTTTCTTCACATTTTCAAAAGCCCTAGTTGTATTTTCTGTCCAATTTAATTGTTTAAGTTTATTTTTAGTTGCCAATGTTAACATTTCGTACAGAGGACTAAGTTTTGCTGCTAACATTTTAACATATCTATGGTAATAATTAGCCATGCCCAAAAATTTTTGTAATTTATTTATTGAAAGTGGTTTTTCAAAATTTACTATTGCTTCAACTCGTTCGACACAAGGTCTTATTCCTTCACTTGAAATTTCATAACTTAGAAAATCTAATTTATTTGCTCCAAAAATGCATTTACTAGGTTTAATATTCAAACTATCTTTTTCAAGTCTTTCAAATACAGATTTTAAATGCTCAATATGTTGATCTTCATTATCACTTGCAACAAGAATATCGTCAATATAGACAAACAAAAATTCTAACCCTGAAAATACTTCATTAATAAAACGTTGAAATGTTTGTGCACTATTTCGTAGTACGAACTCAAACATTCCAAACGGTGTAGTAATTGCTGTTTTATGTATATCTTCTTCAGCCATCGGTATTTGATGATACGCACGAACAAGATCAATTTTGGAAAACAATTTTTTATTTTTTAAATCAATAGTCAAATCATGAATGTGAGGTAACGGATAAAGATCTGGAATAGTAATACAATTAAGTCTTCTGTAAGCTCCACAAGGTCTCCAATCATTTGGTTCTTTTTTGGGAACCAAATGTAAAGGAGATGCAATGTGAGAGCGTGAAGGCCTACATATACCCGTTTTAACTAAAATTTCAAATTCTGTTTTTGCTATATTAAATTTAATTGGATCAAGCCTACGAGGTTTAGAGAAAGGTAGCACTCCTTTTGTCTCAATTCTGTGAACCGTTTGGCGTTGCACTGGTTTAGTGTAATCTGATTCACAAGTAATTGAAAGAAAATCATTTAAAAAGTTTAGAAAATTTATTTTCAGTAATTGGTATCCTTATTGAAAATATATCCCAAAAACCAGATGATCCAGAAACTTTCAATTTTTTGTTGAATCAGTAATTTCTCTAAAATTCAGCGGCTCCGCTGGCTTGGCCATGTCGTTCGGATGGACAGAAACGCTCCTGCTCTGAAAATATTCAACGCGGGCCGCGATGCTTGTAACAGAGGAAGGGGAAGGCCTCCTCTGCGTTGGAAAGACCAGGTGGAGAAGGACTTGGCTTCACTTGGCATTTTCAATTGGCGTCAGTTAGCACAGAAGAGAAATGACTGGCGTGCTGTTTTGGACTCGGCCAAAATCGCTTAGGCGGTTACAGCGCCAAATAAAAAGAAGAAGAAGAATATTACAAATTTCTCCAAAAAGATAGCGCCTAAACCTAGATAAATTTTTAAAAGTTTTTTACTATAAGTTTTAATAGAAGAACCGTTAGCTGCAGTCAAATTAAGATCTGAATTTCTTGTATGTGATTTGAATTTTGAAGAAAGAATGACAGAAACGATTGCACCAGTATCAATTAAAAAATTTTATTTATTGAATTTATCATAAATAAATAGGCGGCGAGATGGCTTAACTTCATTTCCATTACTAGCCACCGTCATAATGGAACGATCTAGTTTAAAATGTTAGAATTTTTGTCATTTCTATTTGTGTTAAAATTACATGGTTGAATGCATTTAAAAGCACTACTTTTAAATTTTCTATGGTACCAACAAATATTTTATTTAATATCGTTTCTAGATTTAGAACGACTTCCATCTCTATATCTCTATCTCTATCTCTATCTCTATCTCTATCTCTATCTCTATCTCTATCTCTATCTCTATCTCTATCTCTATCTCTATCAAGAATGATAGAATACAAGATTGCGCCAACGAGAGAGGATTTTTGAGCGTAATTTTTGCGTGACGTCATCTTGGTGCAATTGCAAGAGAGAAATGCCAAAACGCATATAAAAATATGTAAACAATGCAGAAAAATCTGTTAATTTTAATATTACATGGCCCAATTTTGCAGGAATCAATAAATATGCAAAGATTGATTAATTAGGAACACGTAGCAATAATTTTGGACATGTAGCCCTTTAGGTAAGTACGATTTTTAGCACATGAAAAAACGGATGTATTAAAAGTGTTTGCAATTTCATGTAGACCAAAAGGATGGTGTGCAGCAAAGTGAATTTTTTGACTCGCCATTGTAAAAAGCCATGCAGAGTGCATATTTATATTTGTGTACGGTAGCCAACCACCATAAACTCCACAGCTGTGGACTCCACAGCTTTTATTTATTGACTTTTGTACCATGCAATGCAATCAGTATGAAAATACACAAGAGGGCTATTCGCGATTCGGTGCATAAGAGCTGACAAATTTATGCAATTGCAGAAATATGCCATGGATTGTGAGCGACCTTTATTAAACTGTCATGGTAAAGCTTTTGCAAAACAATATTTGTGCATCAGCTTTAGTTTTGTTTATGAATGCAATACAAATTTGCAATGCAATGATGCTAGACCATTTGCACCGGATCGCGAATAGCCCTAATATGTTACCTATTTGGAACTGTGTATTATTTTCAATATCTTCAATAGTAAAGTGCTTCATGCACACATAGCTCGATTTGGTGTTTACTGCATCTCCTCGCCGGCAGAACGGCTTCCACTTTTTCGCCAGATTTGCGTCCGTAGGAAACGAAAAAAAACTTATATCGCACGCTTTCCTTTTGTTTTCACTATTACACTTTTCCACGGCACACTTCATTTGCTTTGTAATGTCTCAATAATTGTTTAAAACAACGCAGAAATATTAACGCACAAATATTAAAATTGTTATTTGGTTTTTTCATATGCTCACAATCAACAATTGCACCAAGATGACGTCACGCACACAGCTGATTCTGTCAAAATCACAAAGAGCGGATTAGCGGTACCGCCATTGGCGCAATCTCTATTTCTCTCAATCGTCTATCTCTATCTCTATCTCTATCTCTATCTCTATCTCTATCTCTATCTCTATCTCTATCTCTATCTCTATCACTATCTCTATCTCTATCTCATGCCTGTCTTCAAAACTCCACCACAAACTCAACTGTATCTCTATCTCTATCTCTATCTCTATCTCTATCTCTATCTCTATCTCTATCTCTATCTCTATCTCTATCTCTATCTCTNGTATTAAACTCCACCACAAACTCAACTGGTTAAGCAAGAACCACAAACCCGTCAATGCAGCTGCACTGTTACATGCTGAAGCCAAACGTCAATACGCTAAAGCATTAAGGGAAGCATCTGTAAACAATTTTCGGGAATTCTGCACCAACCAGGGCAAAGAAGATGTATGGTCCATTACAAATCGTATTATTAAAGATGCGCCACTGCAGCGGCCGCCGACAACTCTACACAAAGATGGTAGATTCACTGAAACAAGCTTTGAAACAGCAGAAGCGTTAATACGGCACTTCTATCCTGACGATAACCCGGACGTCAGTGTAAAGCAGCGTGCTATTCGAAGTCAGGTAAAAGCTTTCATAAGTACACCAAATGACCAAGATTTTACGGAAGATGAAGTCATGGAAACATTAAGCTCAATAAATCCAAATAAAGCTCCGGGACTAGATAACCTCACATCTGATATATGTATGGAGGTATTTCAACACTATCGGACATTCTTAACAAACTTGTACAACACATGCTTGCGGATAGGATATTTTCCCAAGGTATGGAAAGAGGCTTACGTAAAAATTCTGCCAAAACCGAACAAAAAAGCTGGTGACCTATCATCGTATGGACCAATAGCTGTACTACCCGTCTTTGGAAAACTCTTGGAAAAGCTGTTTATTGGGCGCCTATCGTATCACGCTGAGCGTAACCATTTATGGTCATCTAAACAATATGGTTTTAAGCAGCAAACGTCAACCACTGATACACTTTACAACGCTGTCCAAAATATCAATGATAAAAAACTTAAGAAATATCAGGTAGTCTGCGTATCTCTAGACATAAAAGCCGCCTTCGACAACGCCTGGTGGCCAATGCTGCTAACTCAGCTTGCGCGTTACCAAATTCCCTCAAATATCTACAACCTCATACGAAGCTACCTCCAAGATCGCATGGTTAAACTAGAATATGCAGACGCTACAGCAAAAAAGAGTATGTCGAAGGGCTGTATACAAGGGTCTATATGTGGTCCCATTTTCTGGAACATAATTCTGGACGATTTACTGTCTATGTCACTTCCGCATGGATGTGAAATTCAAACATTTTCCGACGACGTGTTACTAACCGTCAGCGCAAAAACACTTGCAGAGCTTGAGTGCATGACAAACGCTTGTTTGAGTCAAATATCAGTGGGGTTTGATGTTAAGCTAACATTCGGGGAAGCTAAAACCCAAGCAATTGCATTCACACAAAAAGCTAGATCAGCGAGCTTGTGTATAAATGGTATTGCTATACCTTTTGTAAAATCCATCAAACTTCTAGGAGTAGTAATAGATGAATATTTAATGTTTACAAACCATATGCGGTATGCTATCGCTAAGATGCAACGTATTTTCAAGAATCTGTGCAAATACGTTCGACCCACTTGGGGCATCCACGCCGAAAACGTGGTAGTCATATATCGACAAGTAGTGGAGCCGATGATTACATATGCCGCCGGTGTCTGGGGTAGTGCCACAAATTACTACTACATTCGTCGACTTCTTCGATCATTCCAAAGGAGTTTCGCTATAAAAGCAATACGAGCTTTTCACACAGTATCTGCAACATCGGCTTTAGCACTATCTGGTTTTGCACTACTACATCTAAAAGTAGCAGAAGCGAGCAAAATATATGAAGTGAAAAGAACAGGCTCTCTGAACAAAATACCTACAGAACTCACTTTGCAGAAAAGCATCCGTCCGCATCGCTTACTACACCCAGGACAGCGATAAACTATCGACTACAGCATCAGTAAATCAACAGGCGCAAATTGATTCATCAACAACAGATGATACTACTCAAATTTTTACCGATGGAAGCAAACTAGAAACGGATGAATGCGGCTCCGCCTTTGTTGTTTTTCAACCAAATGGTATCCAATACAAGCAAAGATTTAAGTTACATAATGTCTGCACTGTCTTTCAAGCAGAGGCTATAGACTCAGCTTTGGCATGGTCGCAGATGCACTTAGCCACATGCAACCTACATACTCTTAGTGACAGCCAATCGTGTCTCCAAGCCATAAATAATCGATGTAACACGTCTCCGCTAATTGCCTCTATACATGAACGCTTGTACCAACTTCGCCAAAGCCATATCATCGAGTTTTCCTGGATTAAGGCTCACATCGGTATCATGGGAAACGAACTTGCAGACGAAGCAGCCAAAGAAGCCGCAGCTCTAATAACAAATCCGGTATATACAGAATTTCCACTCAGTTACGCCAAGCGTCATATAAATCAAGAAACGGCTCAAGTCTGGCATCGTGATTTTATGGAGTAATCAACCGGAAGTGGCACAACAATATTCTTTCAGTCACCCTCGGAAGCGGAAGTTTACAGCCAAAAGTTGGGTATTTCTTTTGAAATGACTCAATGCTTAACAGGCCACAGTTTCTGCAAGGCGTATTTAAAACGCTTTAAAATTATCGAAGATGATAGCTGTCCATGTGACTCATCAACATCGCAAACAATTAGTCACCTTCTATTGGAGTGTCCCCGCTACGAAAGAGCCAGAAGATCACACGCAGTCCTCTGTGAAGAATTTAACATACAACCATTTAGCATTAAGGAAATCGCTAGATATAAACAACTAATAGAATCATTTAATAAATTCGTATACATTATCATTAGTTCCCTTAAAAGTTTTAATGCCCAGATTACAATCATATAAACCTTCATTGTTTGCTAAGTAAAATATAGAAATGAACTCTCCATCCCCGCCTGTATCCATTCGCAGGCAGTATTATTTCGAGCAATTTCGCAAGCCAATTATAACACATTGTAAAAATACTAAAGGATTACCACTGACAAAATATATTAGATTAAGCATTAAATATTGTTAACACAAAGCTGAAATAAATACACTAATCGAAGCGCGGCCAGCGTGAAGAGACCAAAGAAAAACAAAAATCTCTATCTCTATCTCTATCTCTATCTCTATCTCTATCTCTATCTCTATCTCTATCTCTATCTCTATCTCTATCTCTATCTCTATCTCTATCTCTATCTCTATCTCTATCTCTATCTCTATCTAGATCTTGATCTAATTTGTAATTCATTAATATCTTCTGTAATTTTGCTAAGATTTTGGTAAATGGCTGTTGTTAACTCAGTTAAATTTCTAATGCATTGTTCAAGAATATTATTATTATTATTTTCTACACTAGCGACATTAAAAGATTTAGACGATTGGGGTTTATTTATCAAATCAAATAATTTATCTGCAAGAGAAATAATTTCTTCAGTACTTTGATCATTACAAGAAGTTATATGAATTTGTATTTGTTGTGGTAACTTTCTACTCCATAATTTAAATAAACATTCTTTACTGACAACTTATTTGGAACCTGCTAAAAGATTTCATATGTCTATAAAGTTCTGATGGTGAACGACCACCTAGTTCAGTATTTGAAAATAATTGTTCTAATCTCTTCTCTTCGCTAAGAGAAAATCTTTCACATAAATCTTTCTTGTTTCATATTTGTTAATCAAAGGAGGCGGATTAATAACATCAATAATTTTAGAAATTGATTCTTTTTGAAAAAAAACTAGAATATTTTGAAATTTGATATTATCATGATGTATATTGTTAATTTCGAATTGTCCTTCCACAAGGAGATCCATACTTCAGGACAATCTTTCCAAAAATGAGGCAATTTAACAGATTTTGATAAATTCGCACTTAAGTTATTTTCATTCGGAAAGTTATTAGAACGTATAATTTGTGAAATGTTTATGTTTGATGGGTGTATTGGATTTTCATGTTCATTTTCTGTTGTTGCTGTAAAATTGCGTGTTCATATTGGTGATCCTTGCACTTTGAAATAAACTGAAGAACTGTACAAAATAAATATAAGTAATAATAATTTCAATTAACACACATAATATTTATGTACATATTTATAAACAAACAAGAAAAATGATTAAAAGTTTAAATAAATGTTAATAACAATTAATTAAATTAATATAAAATTATTATTATCAGTTAACGTTAATTCTAAATTTCTTTTAAAAATTTTGGTTTTAAA
>NW_016157220.1:440761-443760 GCF_001687245.7 Rhagoletis zephyria | reverse complement strand
TTTAATGTTCGGCTCCGCCCGAACTTAGACTTTCTTACTTGTTACAATTTACATAATATAATACTCGTACAAGAAGCGAACTTTATCAGATGCTTTTTAAGTTTTTAGCAACATTAACTACTGAATAAATTATATTTAACAAATGGTCTTGCAGAAATGCAAATCAGCAATTCTAACTAATATNCTTGCAGAAATGCAAATCAGCAATTCTAACTAATATAAAAGTACATTTAATATAATTTAACTATATTAATTTATTTAATTTTATATAAAAAATATACATGAATACGTTTCTGCATTCACCTGCAACCTAGCAACACATAGCCAGACACTTGCAATAAATATAACATTATCATAACAGAAATTTACATTTTTCTCTATTAACTCTTCTTGAAATGTTAATCGCGCTGTGGTGATATTCCATGGATTTATTTTTCAGCCAAACAATTTTACGTTCCAAAAATTTGCACCTTCTCTATCTATCTAAGTTCTCTGGCTAAACAAATGAAAAAGTGGGAAAAAAGCAACGCTAATTTACAAGGCGAACTTACAAACAGTGCGTTGGCAACTTGCTGAGTTAGTGGGATCGTCGGTTCGAATCCTACTGAAAGAAGTCTGATGAGGAAATGTGGTGATTTCCGAAATAGCTATCACTTCTACCATTTTTTCAAATTATTGTTGCTTTTCCACAANAAAAAATGTGGTGATTACTACCATTTTTTTAAATTAGTGTTGCTTTTCCATAATAAGTTTTTCAATAATAACTGCCTCAAGCTCAATAAAAATTGTTGAATATAATTGTTATAAGGATCTAAACTAAAAAAAAAATAAAAAACTTAGAGGACTTAAAAGGACGAGCACACCTAAAAGTTAAACATTCTAAAAATAGATGTATTAACAAAAACCCACAAAACCAAACACCACATGGTCAAGTATGAATAGCAGTGGAATAGCTGCGCTCGATTTCGTTGGCTTAACAAATGAAAAAGTGGGAAAAAACAAGGATAATTTACAAGGCGGACTTAACACAGCGCGTAGGCAACAGGCTGAGTTAGTGGGATTATGGGTTCGAATCCTACTGAAAGAAGTCTGATGAAGAAATGTGGTGATTTCCGAAATAGCTATCACTTCTATAATTTTTTCAAACTATTGTTGCTTTTCCACAATAATTTTTTCATTAAAACCGGCCTCAAGCTCAATAAAAATTGTTGAATATAATTGTTATAAGGCCATAAAATAACAAAAACAAATAACTTAAGGACGTGCACACCTAAAATTAAACATTCTAAAAATAGAATTATTAACAAAAACCAACAACCACATGATCAAGTGTCAATAGCAGCGGAATAGCTGCGCTTGATTGTGTTGGCTTAACAAATGAAAAAGTGGGAAAAAAGCAACGATAATTTACAAGGCGAACTTAACACAATGCGTAGGCAACTAGCTGAGTTAGTGGGATCGTCGGTTCGAATCCTACTGAAAGAAGTCTGATGAGGAAATGTGGTGATTTCTACCATCTTTTCAGATTAGCGTTGCTTTTCCACAATAAGTTTTTCATTAAACACGGCCTCAAGCTCAATAAAAATTGTTGAATATCTATTTCTATTATATATAATACGCGAAGGCAATTCTTGTGCAGCCTAAAACATCTGCACCGTTCACTTGATCTTCAAACCTGGGGTGTCAAATTAAAGCGCTTGGCCTGTAGATGTGCAATAAGGTTCTGTTTTTTCGAAAATAGTTGCCACCTGTTAAATAATTGAACTCAAGTTATTTTCCAATCAATGCCCCCAGATCCGCATCGTCCGTTTGATTTTCAAAAGTGAGGTACCAAATAAGAGGGCTGAGGGTGTGGATGTTCAAAAAGGTTTTACTTTTCCGAAAAAAGTTGCTACCTGTTAAGAAACTAAGTTCAAAATAATACGCGAAGGCATTTTTTGTTCCGCATAAAATATCTGCACCGTTCGTTCGATTTTCAAAAATGGGGTGCAAAACTAAAGCGCTTGGCCTGTAGATGTGTAAACTGGTTTTACTTTTTCAAAAGGAGTTGCCACCTGATAAAAAATTGCATTCAAATAATTTAATAATCAATGCCATTAGATCCACACCGTTTGTTCGATTTTCAAAAATGGGGTGCAAAACTAAAGCGCTTGGCCTGTAGATGTGTAAACTGGTTTTACTTTTTCAAAAGGAGTTGCCACCTGATAAAAAATTGCATTCAAATAATTTAATAATCAATGCCATTAGATCCACACCGTTTGTTCGATTTTCAAAAGTGAGGTGCCAAATCAAAGTGCTCTGGCTGTAGGTGTGCAATAAGTTTTAACTTTTTCGAAAAGAGTTGCCACCTTTTAAAAAGTTTAGTTCAAAATATTTTAAAAGCTAAACCAATTATTACAAAATGAGCATAAATGGAAATAGTTTTGAAAATGTTTGTTTTTTAACTTAACTTTATGAGGGTTGCCACCAGTTAAAAAATCAAATTAAATTTGAATGAGGGGAATTAGGTAATAGAAATATGTATTTGTGCCAGGCGGTAAATGTTAACTATGTAGTAGTTTGTAAACATTTTGAAGAGGGTTGCCACCTGTTTGAAAAGTCTAATTTATATGAAGTAAAAAGTATGGATGTCAAGCGAATGAATCTTAAAAGATCTTTAGTTGGAACGTTTAGAATATTTTTAAAGTGTTTGAAGAGGGCGGCCACCAGTTAAAAAATTAAGTTCAAATTATTTAAATAGTTAAATCAATATTTACTAATTGGGTACCAATCGCAGTGGTTTTGAAACTACCTTATTTCTTAACTGCGTTTAGGAGGGTTGCCACCTGGTTAAGCAATCAAATTCAATTTGCATTAAGGCAATGGGGTAATTAAAATAGTTATAACCAGGGAACGGATTTTATGGAAATTGCCTTTTTTTCTGCTAAAGAGATAGAGTATATTCGATTAAGAATGTCCACGATTTAGCTTTCCCTGATTCCATATATACACATTTGATG
>NW_016157220.1:433089-440386 GCF_001687245.7 Rhagoletis zephyria | reverse complement strand
ATTCAAAGTACAAATTTTTCATATAATGAAACTAGTTCATAGCTTTTCTCTTTTTACTTGTAATATAAACATTTCTAAAATAAATGTATTTTTTGATTGTTCTTCGTATTTTCTGTCTTTTTAGTGCATTATTTTGCTTTTTTTTGCAATACCTAGTGCCTTTTCCTGCCTTTTTCCCTATTTTGTTTTGCCTTTTTTTGCCTTTTTTGCAATACCTAGTGCCTTTTCCTGCCTTTTTCGCTATTTTATTTTGCCTTTTCCAGCCTATTTCGTTATTTTATTTTGCCTTTTTTATAGGTTTTTAGGTCCTAAAAATCCGTTCCCTGGTTATAACAATATGGGTGTCAGACGAAAGAGATTTAAAAAGCTTTTAGATTGAACATATTTTTAATAGGGTTGCCACCTGATCGAAAAGTCTAATTTAATTCAATTGTCGATATAAAACTAAAAGGTGTTACGAAATCTTAGTTTGAACATTGAGAATATATTTTAGGAGTTTGAGAAGGGTTGCCACCTGTGTAAAAAGTTATCAAACCAAAAAGTATTAGCAAATCTTAGTTTAAACATTAGTAATATTTTTAAAGCGTTTGAGGAGGGTTTCCACCTGGTTAAAAAGTTAAATTCAAATTATATATATATATATTATACGCGAAGGGATTTTTTGTGCAGCATAAAAGATCTGTACCGTTCGCCCGATTTTCAAGAATGAGATGTCAAATTAAAGCGCTTGGTCTGTAGATGTGTTTTACTTTTTCGAAAAGAGTTGTCACCTGATAAAAAATTGCATCCAAATAATTTAATAATCAATGCCATCAGTGAGGCATCAAAGGGCTCTGACTTTAGGTGCGCAATAAGGTTTAACTTTTTCGAAAAAAAATGCCACCTTTTAAAAAATTAAGTTCAAAATAATACACGAAGGCATTTTTTGTTCCGCATAAAAGATCTGGACCGTTCGTTCGATTTTCAAAAATGGGGTGTCAAACTAAAGCCATTGGCCTGCAGATATGCAAACTGGTCTTATTTTTTCGAAAGGAGTTGCCAACTGATAAAAAATTGCATTCAAATAATTTAATAATCAATGCCTTCATATCCACACCGTTCGTTCGATTTTCAAAAGTGAGGTGCCAAATCAAAGGGCCCTGGCTATAGGTGTGCAATAAGGTTTAACTTTTTCGAAAAGAGTTGCCACCTTTTAAAAAATTAAGTTCAAATTATTTAAAAAGCTAAACCAATTATTACAAAATGGGCATAAATGGAAATAGTTTTGAAAATCTTTGTTTCTTAAGTTAACTTTATGCGGGTTGCCACATGCTAAAAAAAGCAAATTCAATTTGAATTAAGGGAATTAGGTAATAGAAATATTTATGGATGCCACACGATAAAGTTTAAGTACGTAGCAGTTTGTAAACATTTTGAAGAGGGTTGCCACCTGTTTGAAAAGTCTAATTTNTTTGTTTCTTAAGTTAACTTTATGCGGGTTGCCACATGCTAAAAAAAGCAAATTCAATTTGAATTAAGGGAATTAGGTAATAGAAATATTTATGGATGCCACACGATAAAGTTTAAGTACGTAGCAGTTTGTAAACATTTTGAAGAAGGTTGCCACCTGTTTGAAAAGTCTAATTTTTATGAAGTATAAAAATATGAACGTCAAGCGAATGAATCTTAAGAGATCTTTAGTTTGAACGTTTAGAATATTTTTAAAGTGTTTGAAGAGGGCTGCCACCTGTTTAAAAATTGAGTTCAAATTATTTAAATAGTTAAACCAATATTTACCATTTGGGTACCAATCGCAATAGTTTTGAAAATACTTTATTTCTTAACTGCGTGTAGGAGGGTTGCCACCTGTTTAAACAATCAAATTCAATTTGAATTAAGGCAATGGGGTAACTAAAATAGGTATCTATGTCTATAATCTATATATATAATACGAGAAGGCATTTTTTGTGCAGCATAAAAGATCTGCACCGTCCGTTCGATTTTCAAAAATGAGGTACCAAATTAAATTGCTTAGGATGTGGATGTTCAAGAAGGTTTTAGTTTTTCGTAAAAGGTTGTCACCTGTTAAGAATTAAGCTTAAATTAATTAAAAAGTTAAATGAATTATTAAATATGGGCGTCAATCAAAATGGGTTTGAAAAGACTTTATAAGTTAACTACGTATAGGAGGGTTGCCACATGTTAAAAAAAATTTAATTAAATTTTAATTAAAGGAATCTGGTAAGTAAATAAGGTGTCGCTATATGGGTGTCATACAAAAGAGGTTTAGAAGGTAGTAGTTTGGAAACATTTTGAATAGGTCTGCCACCTATTTGAGAAGTCTAATTGAACTATTTTATACCCAAGTTATATGAAATATTAACGATGGATGTCAAATGAAAGAGCTTCAAGAAATACTTAGTTTGACAATTTAGAACATTTTTGATGTGCTTGAGGGTTGCCAAGCTTAAAGGGCTAAACTAAAATTATTTAATAAGTTAAATGAATTACTAACCGATGGTAGTCAACGGAAATGGGTTTAAAATCCTTTATTTAAGAACTATGTTTAGGAGGGTTGCCACGTGTTTAAAAAATGGATTTCTACTTAATTCATCAGATACTTGAAATATTTATAACTATGTCAGACGAAAAATATTTAAGAAAATTTTAGTTCGAAAATAATTTTTAAGAGGGTTGCCGCCTGTTTTGAAAGTGGTATTTTGTTTAATTATACATAAGTTACATGAAATTTTAAAATATGGTTATGAAAAGAACGAGTGTTAAGAAATCTTTAATTTGGTTTTTTTTGTTGAAAAAATTAAGCTCAAATTATTTAATAAGTTAAATGGATTGTCAAAAGATGGGTATCAATCGAAATGGGTTTGAAAATAGTTTATTTCTAAATTGTATTTACGAGAGTTGCCATTTGTTTAAAAAAACTAAATTCAACTTAATTCATCAGTAAATTGAAATATGTATAACAATGCCAGGTGAAAGATTTTAGTTTCAAAATACCTTTAAAGAGGTTGCCACATGTTTGAAAATTCAAATTTGTTTTACTTATACGAAAGATACATAAATGAATTATTGAAATATTAGTGTCAAACGAAAGAGTTTTAAGGAAACTATAGGCTGATAATATTTTTAATTAGAGTTGCCATCTATTATTATATTTTTTTTGAGGGTCATCACATCTGCAACGTTATTTCGAATTTCCAAATTAAAGAACTTGGATTCTACGTAGATGTGCACAGGTTTTATTTTTTGAAGTTACATGAAAACCAACACCATGCGAGACCTCTCATCACTCAGAAATGGTTAAATTAATCATTAGGTATATTTTTATAGGATTTTGAATAGCTTTCTCCTGTTTAAAAAACTTATTTAAATGTTGGCGCTTTGGCGCCATGCGGGTTCACTAGTAATTGTTATAAGCAGGGACGTGAACCAGATGACAAATTTGGTCGTTTCGGTTCAGCGGTTCGAACCGTTTTTGCACTTTTGGATTGGTTCGTCAAAGCGGTTTTGTTGTTCTTTGAACCGGGGTTTCGGTTCCGTTCAACGGTTCGCAAAACAAAAATATAATGCAGAATTTTAAGCGTCCAGTGTCAAGTGCAACAACGCGCAAGGTTAAGGGTCAATTGTCTGTCAAATGAGATGGGTTGCCTTTACCTTATATATCGTCACATGGTAAACAAACGTGCTAGGTATTACCATGTTTAACAAAAAGAAAAAAAGTGAGTACATTTATCTATTGAAAATTGGTTGAAACGAAACTTTAAACCTTTATGGAAAGTGGTTCGGTTTTCGGTTCGGATCAAACATTTGAGGAAAATTTCGGTTCGGTTAATGGTTCAGTTAATTAATAGAAAAAAGCGGTTTTCCGGTTTAAAACCGGTCCGCTTCAAAACCGGTTCACGTCCCTGGTTATAAGGCTATAAATTAAGAACAAAAACAAATAAAAGTGTTGAATATAGTTGTTATAAGGCCATCAAATAACAAAAATAAATAACTTAAGGACGAGCACACCTAAAAGTTAAACATTTTAAAAATAGAATTTTTAACAAAAACCAACAACCACATGATCAAGTGTGAATAGCAGCGGAATAGCTGCGCTTGTTTGTGTTGGCTTAACAAATGAAAAAGGGGGAAAAAAGCAACGATAATTTATAAGGCGAACTTAACACAGTGCGTTGGCAACTGGCTGAGTTATTGGGATCGTCGGTTCGAATCCTACTGAAAGAAGTCTGATGAGGAAATGTGGTGATTTCCGAAANTATAATGCAGAATTTTAAGCGTCCAGTGTCAAGTGCAACAACGCGCAAGGTTAAGGGTCAATTGTCTGTCAAATGAGATGGGTTGCCTTTACCTTATATATCGTCACATGGTAAACAAACGTGCTAGGTATTACCATGTTTAACAAAAAGAAAAAAAGTGAGTACATTTATCTATTGAAAATTGGTTGAAACGAAACTTTAAACCTTTATGGAAAGTGGTTCGGTTTTCGGTTCGGATCAAACATTTGAGGAAAATTTCGGTTCGGTTAATGGTTCAGTTAATTAATAGAAAAAAGCGGTTTTCCGGTTTAAAACCGGTCCGCTTCAAAACCGGTTCACGTCCCTGGTTATAAGGCTATAAATTAAGAACAAAAACAAATAAAAGTGTTGAATATAGTTGTTATAAGGCCATCAAATAACAAAAATAAATAACTTAAGGACGAGCACACCTAAAAGTTAAGCATTCTAAAAATAGAATTATTAGCACANATCATTAAACACGACCTCAAGCTCAATATAAATTGTTGAATATAATTGTTATAAGGCTATTAAATAAACACAAAAACAAATAACTTAACGACGAGCACACCTACAATTTAAACATTCTAAAAATAGAATTATTAACAAAAACCCACAAAACCAACAACCACGTGATCAAGTGTGAATAGCAACCGAATAGCTGCGCTTGATTTCGTTGACTTAACAAATGAAAAAGTGGGAAAAAAGCAACGATAATTTACAAGACGAACATAACACAGTGCGTAGGCAACTGGCTGAGTTAGTGGGATCGTCGGTTCGAACCCTATTGAAAGAAGTCTGATGAGGAAATGTGGTGATTTCCGAAATAGCTATCACTTCTACCATTTTTTCAAATTATTGTTGCTTTTCCACAATAAATTTTCATTTAAAAAACGGCCTCGAGCTCAATATAAATTGTTGAATATAATTGTTATAAGGCCAAAAAAATAACAAAAACAAATAACTTAAGGACGAGCACACCTAAAAGTTAAACATTCTAAAAATAGAATTATTAACAAAAACCAACAACCACATGATCAAGTGTGAATAGCAGCGGAATAGCTGCGCTTGATTTCGTTGGCTTAACAAATGAAACACTGGGAAAAAAGCAACGATAATTTACAAGGCGTACTTAACACAGTGCATAGGCAACTGGCTGAGTTAGTGGGATCGTCGGTTTGAATCCTCTTGAATGAAGTCTGATGAGGAAATGTGGTGATTTCCGAAATAGCTATCATTTCTACCATTTTTTCAAATTATTGTTGCTTTTCCACAATAAATTTTCATTTAAAAAACGGCCTCGAGCTCAATATAAATTGTTGAATATAATTGTTATAAGGCCAAAAAAATAACAAAAACAAATAACTTAAGGACGAGCACACCTAAAAGTTAAACATTCTAAAAATAGAATTATTAGCAAAAACCAACAATACCAACAACCACATGATCAAGTGAATTGCAGCGGAATAGCTGCGCTTGATTGTGTTGGCATAACAAAAATGAAAATAGTGGAAAAAAGCAAACGATAATTTACAAGGCGTACTTAGCACGGTGCATAGGCAACTGGCTGAGTCATTGTGATCGTCGGTTCGAATCCTACTGAAAGAAGTCTGATGAGGAAATGTGGTGATTTCCGAAATAGCTATCATTTCTAAAATTTTTTCAAATTAGTGTTCCTTTTCCAAAATAAGTTTTTCATTAAAAACGGCCTCAAGCTCAACAAAAATTGTTGAATATAATTGTTATAAGGCCATAAAATAACAAAAATAACAAGTTGGCAACTTGCTGGGTTGGTCAGATCGTCGGTTCGAATCCTACTGAAAGAAGTCTGAGGAGGAAATATGGTAATTTCTACCATGTTTTCTAATTAGTGTTGCTTTTCCACAATAAGTTTTTCATTAAGCACGGCCTCAAGCTCAATAAAAATTGTTGAATATAATTGTTATAAGGCCATAAAATAACAAAAACAAATAACTTAAGGACGAGCACACATAAAAGTTAAACATTCTAAAAATACAATTACTAACAAAAACCAACAACCACATGATCAAGTGTCAATAGTAGCAGGATAGCTGCGCTTAATTTTGTTGGCCTAACAAATGAAAAAGTGGGAAAACAGCAACGCTAATTTACCAGGCGAACTTAACACTGTGCGTTGGCAACTTGCTGAGTTGGTCAGATCGTCGGTCCGAATCCTACTGAAAGAAGTCTGATGAAAAAATGTGGTGATTTCTACCATTTTTTCAAATTAGTGTTGCTTTCCACAATAAGTTTTTCAATAAAAACTGCCTCAAGCTCAATCAAAATTGTTGAATATAATGGATATAAGGCTCTAAAATAAAAAAAAAAAAACAAATAACTTAAGGACGAGCACACCTAAAAGTTAAACATTTTAAAATTAGATATATTAACAAAAACCCACAAAACCAACCACCACATGATCAAGTGTGAATAGCAGCGGAATAGCTGCGCTTGATTTCGTTGGCTTAATAAATAAAAAGTGGGAAAAAAGCAACGATAATTTACAAGGCGAACTTAACACAGCCCGCGTAGGCAGCTGGCTGAGTTAGTGGGATTATCGGTTCGAATCCTACTGAAGGAAGTCTGATGAGNTAAATAAAAAGTGGGAAAAAAGCAACGATAATTTACAAGGCGAACTTAACACAGTNTAGATATATTAACAAAAACCCACAAAACCAACCACCACATGATCAAGTGTGAATAGCAGCGGAATAGCTGCGCTTGATTTCGTTGGCTTAATAAATAAAAAGTGGGAAAAAAGCAACGATAATTTACAAGGCGAACTTAACACAGCCCGCGTAGGCAGCTGGCTGAGTTAGTGGGATTATCGGTTCGAATCCTACTGAAGGAAGTCTGATGAGGAAATGTGGTGATTTCCGAAATAGCTATCACTTCTACAATTTTTAAAATTATTGTTGCTTTTCCACAATAAGTTTTTCATTAAAACCGGCCTGAAGCTCAATAAAAATTGTTGAATATAATTGTTATAAGGCCATAAAATA
>NW_016157220.1:431328-432890 GCF_001687245.7 Rhagoletis zephyria | reverse complement strand
CTTATACATTCTAAAAATAGAATTATTAACAAAAACCAACAACCACGTGATCAAGTGTCAATAGCAGCGGAATAGCTGCGCTTGATTGTGTTGGCTTACCAAATGAAAAAGTGGGAAAAAAGCAACGATAATTTACAAGGCGACCTTAACAAAATGCGTAGGCAACTAGCTGAGTTAGTGGGATCGTCGGTTCGAATCCTACTGAAAGAAGTCTGATGAGGAAATGTGGTGATTTCCGAAATAGCTATCACTTCTACCATTTTTTCAAATTATTGTTGCTTTTCCACAATAAATTTTTCATTAAAAACGGCCTCAAGCTCAATCAAAATAGTTGAATATAATTGTTATAAGGCTATAAAATAAAAAAATAAAAAAAAAAATTTTACTTAAGGACGAGCACACCTAAAAGTTAAACATTCTAAAAATAGAATTATTAGCAAAAACCAACAATACCAACAACCACATGATCAAGTGAATTGCAGCGGAATAGCTGCGCTTGATTGTGTTGGCATAACAAAAATGAAAATAGTGGAAAAAAGCAAACGATAATTTACAAGGCGTACTTAGCACGGTGCATAGGCAACTGGCTGAGTCAGTGGGATCGTCGGTTCGAATCCTACTGAAAGAAGTCTGATGAGGAAATGTGGTGATTTCCGAAATAGCTATCACTTCTACCATTTTTTCAAATTATTGTTGCTTTTCCACAATAAAAATTTTCATTTAAAACGGCCTCGAGCTCAATATAAATTGTTGAATATAATTGTTATAAGACTATAAAATAAAAACAAAAACAAATAACTTAAGGACGAGGACACCTACAATTTATACATTCTAAAAATAGAATTATTAACAAAAACCCACAAAACCGACAACCACATGATCAAGTGTGAATAGCAGCGGAATAGCTGCGATTGATTTCGTTGGCTTAACAAATGAAAAAGTGGGAATAAAGCAAGGATAATTTACAAGACGAACATAACACAGTGCGTAGGCAACTGGCTGAGTTAGTGGGATCGTCGGTTCGAATCCTATTGAAAGAAGTCTGATGAGGAAATGTGGTGATTTCCGAAATAGCTATCACTTCTACCATTTTTTCAAATTATTGTTGCTTTTCCACAATAAATTTTCATTTAAAAAACGGCCTCGAGCTCAATATAAATTGTTGAATATAATTGTTATAAGGCCAAAAAAATAACAAAAACAAATAACTTAAGGACGAGCACACCTAAAAGTTAAACATTCTAAAAATAGAATTATTAGCAAAAACCAACAATACCAACAACCACATGATCAAGTGAATTGCAGCGGAATAGCTGCGCTTGATTGTGTTGGCATAACAAAAATGAAAATAGTGGAAAAAAGCAAACGATAATTTACAAGGCGTACTTAGCACGGTGCATAGGCAACTGGCTGAGTCAGTGGGATCGTCGGTTCGAATCCTACTGAAAGAAGTCTGATGAGTAAATGTGGTGATTTCCGAAAAAGCTCTCACTTCCACCATTTAATCAAATTAGTGTTGCTTTTCCACAATAAGTTTTTCATTAAAAACGGCCTCAAGCTCA
>NW_016157220.1:423093-431037 GCF_001687245.7 Rhagoletis zephyria | reverse complement strand
TTCAAATTATTGTTGCCTATCCACAATAAGTTTTTCATTAAACACGGCCTCAAGCTCAATATAAATTGTTGAATATAATTGTTATAAGGCTATAAAATAAAAACAAAAACAAATAACTTAAGGACGAGGACACCTACAATTTAAACATTCTAAAAATAGAATTATTAAAAAAAACCCACAAAACCAACAACCACATGATCAAGTGCGAATAGCTGCGCTTGATTTTGTTGGCTTAAAAAATCAAAAAGTCGGAAAAATTCAACGATAATTTGCAAGGGAACTGAACGCAGTGCGCAGGCAACTGGCTGAGTTAGTGGGATTGTCGGTTCGAATCCTACTGAAAGAAGTCTGATGAGGAAATGTGGTGATTTCCGAAATAGCTATCACTTCTACCATTTTTTCAAATTATTGTTGCTTTTCCACAATAAATTTTCATTTAAAAAACGGCCTCGAGCTCAATATAAATTGTTGAATATAATTGTTATAAGGCCAAAAAAATAACAAAAACAAATAACTTAAGGACGAGCACACCTAAAAGTTAAACATTCTAAAAATAGAATTATTAGCAAAAACCAACAATACCAACAACCACATGATCAAGTGAATTGCAGCGGAATAGCTGCGCTTGATTGTGTTGGCATAACAAAAATGAAAATAGTGGAAAAAAGCAAACGATAATTTACAAGGCGTACTTAGCACGGTGCATAGGCAACTGGCTGAGTCAGTGGGATCGTCGGTTCGAATCCTACTGAAAGAAGTCTGATGAGGAAATGTGGTGATTTCCGAAATAGCTATCACTTCTACCATTTTTTCAAATTATTGTTGCTTTTCCACAATAAATTTTCATTTAAAAAACGGCCTCGAGCTCAATATAAATTGTTGAATATAATTGTTATAAGGCCAAAAAAATAACAAAAACAAATAACTTAAGGACGAGCACACCTAAAAGTTAAACATTCTAAAAATAGAATTATTAGCAAAAACCAACAATACCAACAACCACATGATCAAGTGAATTGCAGCGGAATAGCTGCGCTTGATTGTGTTGGCATAACAAAAATGAAAATAGTGGAAAAAAGCAAACGATAATTTACAAGGCGTACTTAGCACGGTGCATAGGCAACTGGCTGAGTCAGTGGGATCGTCGGTTCGAATCCTACTGAAAGAAGTCTGATGAGGAAATGTGGTGATTTCCGAAATAGCTATCACTTCTACCATTTTTTCAAATTATTGTTGCTTTTCCACAATAAATTTTCATTTAAAAAACGGCCTCGAGCTCAATATAAATTGTTGAATATAATTGTTATAAGGCCAAAAAAATAACAAAAACAAATAACTTAAGGACGAGCACACCTAAAAGTTAAACATTCTAAAAATAGAATTATTAGCAAAAACCAACAATACCAACAACCACATGATCAAGTGAATTGCAGCGGAATAGCTGCGCTTGATTGTGTTGGCATAACAAAAATGAAAATAGTGGAAAAAAGCAAACGATAATTTACAAGGCGTACTTAGCACGGTGCATAGGCAACTGGCTGAGTCAGTGGGATCGTCGGTTCGAATCCTACTGAAAGAAGTCTGATGAGGAAATGTGGTGATTTCCGAAATAGCTATCACTTCTACCATTTTTTCAAATTATTGTTGCTTTTCCACAATAAATTTTCATTTAAAAAACGGCCTCGAGCTCAATATAAATTGTTGAATATAATTGTTATAAGGCCAAAAAAATAACAAAAACAAATAACTTAAGGACGAGCACACCTAAAAGTTAAACATTCTAAAAATAGAATTATTAGCAAAAACCAACAATACCAACAACCACATGATCAAGTGAATTGCAGCGGAATAGCTGCGCTTGATTGTGTTGGCATAACAAAAATGAAAATAGTGGAAAAAAGCAAACGATAATTTACAAGGCGTACTTAGCACGGTGCATAGGCAACTGGCTGAGTCAGTGGGATCGTCGGTTCGAATCCTACTGAAAGAAGTCTGATGAGGAAATGTGGTGATTTCCGAAATAGCTATCACTTCTACCATTTTTTCAAATTATTGTTGCTTTTCCACAATAAATTTTCATTTAAAAAACGGCCTCGAGCTCAATATAAATTGTTGAATATAATTGTTATAAGGCCAAAAAAATAACAAAAACAAATAACTTAAGGACGAGCACACCTAAAAGTTAAACATTCTAAAAATAGAATTATTAGCAAAAACCAACAATACCAACAACCACATGATCAAGTGAATTGCAGCGGAATAGCTGCGCTTGATTGTGTTGGCATAACAAAAATGAAAATAGTGGAAAAAAGCAAACGATAATTTACAAGGCGTACTTAGCACGGTGCGTAGGCAACTGGCTGAGTCAGTGGGATCGTCGGTTCGAATCCTACTGAAAGAAGTCTGATGAGGAAATGTGGTGATTTCCGAAATAGCTATCACTTCTACCATTTTTTCACATTATTGTTGCTTTTCCACAATAAGTTTTTCATTAAAAACGGCCTCAAGCTCATTAAAAATTGTTGAATATAATTGTTATAAGGCCATAAAATAACAAAAAAAATAATAATATAAGGACGAGCACACCTAAAAATTAAACATTCTAAAAATAGATTTATTAACAAAAACCCACAAAACCAGCAGCCACATGATCAAGTATGAATAGCAGCAGAATAGCTTGTGTTGGCTTAACAAATGAAAAAGTGGGAAAAAAGCAACGATAATTTACAAGGCGAACTTAGCACAGTGCGCAAGCAACTGGCTGAGTTAGTGGGATCGTCGGTTCGAATCCTACTGAAAGAAGTCTGATGACGAGCACACCTAAAAGTTAAACATTTGATGAGGAAATGTTGTGATTTCTACCATTTTTTTCAAATTAGTGTTGCTTTTTCACAATAAGTTTTTCAATAAAAACTGCCTCAAGCTCAATAAAAATTGTTGAATATAATTGACATAAGGCTCTAAAATAAAAAAAAAACAAATAACTTAAGGACGAGCACACCTAAAAGTTAAACATTCTAAAAATAGATTTATTAAAAAAAACCCACAAAACCAGCAGCCACATGATCAAGTATGAATAGCAGCAGAATAGCTTGTGTTGGCTTAACAAACGAAAAAGGGGGAAAAAAGCAACGATAATTTACAAGGCGAACTTAACACAGTGCGTAGGCAACTGGCAGAGCTAGTGGCATTGTCGATTAGAATCCTACTTCAAAAAGTCTGATGAGGAAATGTAGTGATTTCCGAAATAGCTATCACTTCTACCATTCTAGAAATTTTTGAATATAACAAAAACAAATAGCTTAAGGACGAGCACACCTAAAAGTTAGATATGTTAAAAATAGAATTATTAACAAAAACCAATAACCACATGATCAAGTGTGAATAGCAGCGGAATAGCTGCGCTTAATTGTGTTGGCTTAACAAATGAAAAAGTGGGAAAAAAGCAACGATAATTTACAAGGCGAACTTAACACAGCGCGTAGGAAACTGGCTGAGTTAGTGGAATTATCGGTTGGAATCCTACTGAAAGAAGTCTGATGAGGAAATGTGGTGATTTCCGAAATAGCTATCANAATTTTTGTTGCTTTTCCACAATAAGTTTTTCATTAAAAACGGCCTCAAGCTCAATCAAAATTGTTGAATATAATTGTTATAAGCAGGGACGTGAACCAGATGACAAATTTGGTCGGTCCGGTTCAGCGGTTCGAACCGTTTTTGCACGTTTGGATTGGTTCGTCAAAGCGGTTTTATTGGTCTTTGAACCGGCGTTTCGGTTCCGTTCAACAGTTCGCAAAACGAAAAAGTAATGCAGAAGTTTGAGCGTCCAGTGTCAAGTGCAACAACGCGCAAGGTTAAGGGTCAACTGTCTGTCAAATGAGATGGGTTGCCTTTACCTTATATATCGTCACACGGTAAACAAACGTGCTATGTATTACCGTGTTTAACAAAAAGAAAAAAAGTGAGTACATTTATCTATTGAAAATTGGTTGAAACAAAACTTTAAACCTTTATGGAAAGTGGTTCGGTTTTCGGTTCGGATCAAACATTTGTGGAAAATTTCGGTTCGGTTAATGGTTCAGTTAATTAATAGAAAAAAGCGGTTTTCCGGTTTTAAAACGGTTAGGTTCAAAACCGGTTCACGTCCCTGGTTATAAGGCTATAAATTAAAAACAAAAACAAATAGCTTAAGGGCGAGCACACCTACAAGTTAAACATACTAAAAATAGAATTATTAACAATAACCCACAAAACCAACAACCACATGATCAAGTGTGAATAGCTGCGGAATAGCTGCGATTGATTTCGTTGGCTTAACAAATGAAAAAGTGGGAATAAAGCAACGATAATTTACAAGGCGAACTTAACACAGCCCGTAGGCAACTGGATGAGTTAGTGGGATTATCGGTTCGAATCCTACTGAAGGAAGTCTGATGAGGAAATGTGGTGATTTCCGAAATAGCTATCACTTCTACAATTTTTTCAAATTATTGTTGCTTTTCCACGATAAGTTTTTCATTAAAACCGGCCTCAAGCTCAATAAAAATTGCTGAATATAATTGTTATAAGCAGGGACGTGAACCAGATGACAAATTTGGTCGGTTCGGTTCAGCGGTTCGAACCGTTGTTGCACTTTTGGATTGGTTCGTCAAAGCGGTTTTGTTGTTCTTTGAACCGGGGTTTCGGTTCCGTTCAACGGTTCGCAAAACAAAAAAGTAATGCAGAAAATTAAGCGTCCAGTGCCAAGTGCAACAAGGCGCAAGGTTAAGGGTCAAGTGTCTGTCAAATGAGATGGGTTGCCTCTACCTTATACATTGTCACATGGTAAACAAACGTGCTAGGTATTACCATGTTTAACAAAAAGAAAAAAAGTGAGTACATTTATTTATTGAAAATTCACGGTTCACGTCCCTGGTTATAAGGCTATAAATTAAAAACAAAAACCAATAACTTAAGGACGAGCACACCTGCAAGTTAAACATTCTAAAAATAGAATTATTAACAAAAACCAACAACCACATGATCAAGTGTGAATAGCGTCGGAATAGCTGCGCTTAATTGTGTTGGCTTAACAAATGAAAAAGTAGGAAAAAAGCAACGATAATTTACAAGGCGAACTTAACACAGCACTGGCTGAGTTAGTGGGATTGTCGGTTCGAATCCTACTGAAAGAAGTCTTATGAGGAAATGTGGTGATTTCCGAAATAGCTATCACTTCTACCATTTTTTCAAATTATTGTTGCTTTTCCACAATAAATTTTCATTTAAAAAATGGCCTCGAGCTCATTATAAAATTGTTGAATATAATTGTTAAAAGGCCAAAAAAAAAAAAAAAACAAATAATATAAGGACGAGCACACCTAAAAGTTTAACATTCTAAAAATACAATTATTAACAAAAACCAACAACCACATGATCAAGTGTGAATAGCAGCGGAATAGCTGCGCTTGTTTGGGTTGGCTTAACAAATGAAAAAGGGGAAAAAAGCAACGATAATTTGCAAGGGGAACTGAACACAGTGCGTAGGCAACTGGCAGAGTTAGTGGCATTGTCGGTTCGAATCCTACTGAAAGAAGTCTGATGAGGAAATGTGGTGATTTCCGAAATAGCTATCACTTCTACCATTTTTTCAAATTATTGTTGCTTTTCCACAATAAATTTTCATTTAAAAAATGGCCTCGAGCTCATTATAAAATTGTTGAATATAATTGTTAAAAGGCCAAAAAATAACAAAAAACAAATAACTTAAGGACGAGCACACCTAAAAGTTAAGCATTCTAAAAATAGAATTATTAGCACAAACCAACAAAACCAACAACCACATGATCAAGTGAATTGCAGCGGAATAGCTGCGCTTGATTGTGTTGGCATAACAAAAATGAAAATAGTGGAAATAAGCAAACGATAATTTACAAGGCGTCTTAGCACGGTGCATAGGCAACTGGCTGAGTCAGTGGGATCGTCGGTTCGAATCCTACTGAAAGAAGTCTGATGAGGAAATGTGGTGATTTCCGAAAAAGCTATCACTTCTACCATTTCTTCAAATTACTGTTTCTTTTCCACAATAAGTTTTTCATTAAAAACAAATAAAAATTGTTGAATATAATTGTTATAAAGCCATAAAATAACAAGAACAAATAACTTAAGGACGAGCACACCTAAAAGTTAAGCATTCTAAAAATAGAATTATTAGCACAAACCAACAAAACCAACAACCACATGATCAAGTGAATTGCAGCGGAATAGCTGCGCTTGATTGTGTTGGCATAACAAAAATGNGACTTTTGCTAAAATTTCAAAATCAAAAGTTATCAAAACAAATTCTATGGGACTGAGAAGTATTATTTTCTACTTTTTAGTCCATTTATAAAAGCGTTGTATATTAAAAAGTTTTTTTATTTTTATTTTATTTATTTCAAATTAATGTGGCTTTTCCACAATAAGTTTTTCATTAAAAATGGCCTCAAGCTCAATAAANAGCAAATTAAAAAGGGGGAAAAAAGCAACGATAAGTTACAAGTCGAACTTAACACAGTGCGTTGGACACTGTCTGAGTTAGTGGGATCGTCGTTTCGAATCCTACTGAAAGAAGTCTGATGAGGAAATGTGGTGATTTCCGAAATAGCTATCACTTCTACCATTTTTTCAAATTATTGTTGCTTTTCCACAATAAATTTTCATTTAAAAAATGGCCTCGAGCTCAATATAAATTGTTGAATATAATTGTTATAAGGCCAAAAACATAAATGAAAAAAATAACTTAAGGACGAGCACACCTAAAAGTTAAACATTCTAAAAATAGAATTATTAGCAAAAACCAACAATACCAACAACCACATGATCAAGTGAATTGCAGCGGAATAGCTGCGCTTGATTGTGTTGGCATAACAAAAATGAAAATAGTGGAAAAAAGCAAACGATAATTTACAAGGCGTACTTAGCACGGTGCATAGGCAACTGGCTGAGTCAGTGGGATCGTCGGTTCGAATCCTACTGAAAGAAGTCTGATGAGGAAATGTGGTGATTTCCGAAATAGCTATCACTTCTACCATTTTTTCAAATTATTGTTGCTTTTCCACAATAAATTTTCATTTAAAAAATGGCCTCGAGCTCATTATAAAATTGTTGAATATAATTGTTAAAAGGCCAAAAAAAAAAAAAAAAACAAATAACTTAAGGACGAGCACACCTAAAAGTTAAGCATTCTAAAAATAGAATTATTAGCAAAAACCAACAATACCAACAACCACATGATCAAGTGAATTGCAGCGGAATAGCTGCGCTTGATTGTGTTGGCATAACAAAAATGAAAATAGTGGAAAAAAGCAAACGATAATTTACAAGGCGTACTTAGCACGGTGCATAGGCAACTGGCTGAGTCAGTGGGATCGTCGGTTCGAATCCTACTGAAAGAAGTCTGATGAGGAAATGTGGTGATTTCCGAAATAGCTATCACTTCTACCATTTTTTCAAATTATTGTTGCTTTTCCACAATAAGTTTGCATTTAATACGGCCTCGAGCTCATAAAAATTGTTGAATATAATTGTTAAAAGGCCAAAAAAATAACAAAAACAAATAACTTAAGGACGAGCACACCTAAAAGTTAAACATTCTAAAAATAGAATTATTAAGAAAAACCAACAACCACATGATCAAGTGTGAATAGCTGCGATTGTTTTTTTTGGCTTAACAAATGAAAAAGTCGGAAAAATGCAACGATAATTTGCAAGGGGAACTGAACACAGTGCGTAGGCCACTGGCAGAGTTAGTGGCATTGTCGGTTCGAATCCTACTGAAAGAAGTCTGATGAGGAAATGTGGTGATTTCCGAAATAGCTATCACTTCTACCATTTTTTCAAATTATTGTTGCTTTTCCACAATAAATTTTCATTTAAAAAATGGCCTCGAGCTCATTATAAAATTGTTGAATATAATTGTTAAAA
>NW_016157220.1:421941-423064 GCF_001687245.7 Rhagoletis zephyria | reverse complement strand
CCAACAACCACATGATCAAGTGTGAATAGCAGCGGAATAGCTGCGCTTGTTTGTGTTGGTTTAACAAATGAAAAAGGGGGAAAAAAGCAACGTTAAGTTACAAGGCGAACTTAACACAGTGCGTTGGCTACTGTCTGAGTTAGTGGGATCGTCGTTTCGAATCCTACTGAAAGAAGTCTGATGAGGAAATGTGGTGATTTCCGAAATAGCTATCACTTCTACCATTTTTTCAAATTATTGTTGCTTTTCCACAATAAATTTTCATTTAAAAAATGGCCTCGAGCTCATTATTAAATTGTTGAATATAATTGTTAAAAGGCCAAAAAAATAACAAAAACAAATAACTTAAGGACGAGCACACCTAAAAGTTAAACATTCTAAAAATAGAATTATTAGCAAAAACCAACAATACCAACAACCACATGATCAAGTGAATTGCAGCGGAATAGCTGCGCTTGATTGTGTTGGCATAACAAAAATGAAAATAGTGGAAAAAAGCAAACGATAATTTACAAGGCGTACTTAGCACGGTGCATAGGCAACTGGCTGAGTCAGTGGGATCGTCGGTTCGAATCCTACTGAAAGAAGTCTGATGAGGAAATGTGGTGATTTCTACCATTTTTTCAAATTAGTGTGGTTTTTTAACAATAAGTTTTTCATTAAAAATGGCCTCAAGCTCAATAAAAATTGTTGAACATAATTGTTATAAGGCTATAAAATAAAAATAAAAAAAACAAATAACTTAAGGACGAGCACCCTAAAAGTTAAACATTCTAAAAATAGAATTATTAAGAAAAACCCACAAAACCAACAACCACATGATCAAGTGTGAATAGTTGCGCTTGATTTTGTTGGCTTAACAAATGAAAAAGTCGGAAAAATGCAACGATAATTTGCAAGGGGAACTGAACACAGTGCGTAGTCCACTGGCAGAGTTAGTGGCATTGTCGGTTCGAATCCTACTGAAAGAAGTCTGATGGGGAAATGTTGTGATTTCCGAAATTGCTAACACTTCTACCATTTTTTCAAATTATTGTTGCTTTTCCACAATAAATTTTCATTTAAAAAATGGCCTCGAGCTCATTATAAAATTGTTGAATATAATTGTTAAAAGGCCAAAAAA
>NW_016157220.1:417256-421916 GCF_001687245.7 Rhagoletis zephyria | reverse complement strand
CAAATTATTGTTGCTTTTCCACAATAAGTTTTTCATTAAAAACGGCCTCAAACTCAATCAAAATTGTTGAATATAATTGTTATAAGGGTATAGAATAAAAAAAATAAAAAACACAAATAACTTAAGGACGAGCACACCTAAAAGTTAAACATTCTAAAAAAATAATTATTATCAAAAAGCAACTGTTTAGACGCGTCTGCTAACACTAGGCGCCTAAATACATGCTATGTACTGCTGCATGTGCAAAAACTTACTTTATGCAATTTAAGAAATTTTTGCACATGCACTCCTCAACTGCCATGAAATTGAACTTTCTTAAGTTTTAATTAGATGGCACTTCGAAGCATGCTCGGCCTAGTCTGATGCATCCTCCGGAGTCCGGACACTGCTTCCGCAGCATTTTGCGGACTCTGCATGGCTTACAACCGGTAAACGAACTTTACCATTGGCCACAGTGACTACCCACCATTTTTGCACCAATACATATTTTTTTTTATTTATATACATACATACAAGCGAACATACTGGTCTCCCCTCTCACTGAGTTATTCACCAACAAAACCAACCACCACATGGTATAGCTTCGGAATAGCTGCGCTTGATTGTGTTGGCTTAACAAATGAAAAAGTGGGAAAAGAGCAACGATAATTTACAAGGCGACCTTAATACAGTGCGTAGGCACCTGGCTGAGTTAGTGGGACCGTCGGTAGATCCTATTGGTCTAATAAAGTTAGAAGGACGAAATTCGAGGATGTGGTATTTAACATATTAGTCCTAGACATATATTTTTTCAAAATTAAATATTGGAAATTTCCAAGGATATTCAAGGATAAAGTTTTAAAAGGACATTTTCAATACTTATTCGTCCTGGTGCACCCAAAAATTAAATTTTCTTCTATTCTACAGAATTTTTCCTTTTAATTGATATCCATATTGTTATTCCACAATGCATCGAATCTTTTGAATAATTTTTCTATTCAATCAATCAATTTTTCAATTCTATCCTGACGTCAGGGAGAAAAACTAGAAACGCAGTGATTTTTTCGTGTGTAAAATTTACTGTCGCACGGTGTAATAATAATTCATAATTCATACACATACTCAGAGGCCGACGGGCGACCGTAAAATTAGATCTTATTGGTAAGAAGAAAACGAAAAATTTGTAGTAGCGAACTTTTGATGCAATTTACTTCTATTTGACACGCAGATCATGGATCCACAGTATTGCCCATAAATTTCATATGAAAAAATTCCGCCATCATGGATTTTATGTTTTTTTATTTTTTTTTGCGATTTTCAAACTAAGTTTGCATTTTTTGTAAAACATTGTTCAACACAAATTTGTAGATAATTTAATTTCAACATTTTTATACAGGGTGTCCCAGAAGTAACGTGCCAAACTTTAGGGGAAGGTATGTGGGGGGTGAGCTCCCTGATAAACAAAAAATTTTCAGGTAAAAGTGTCACCGTTTTTGAAATATTTACATTTTATCGAATTTAAAAAAATCGTGCCTTTTCATGTGTTTTCTTTAACTGCAACTACAAACCGGGCAATACTTAGCAAATTTTTTATGTAAAATACTTCCAGATAGTTGGCTCTCCATACTCAAATGCAATGGAGTTAAAATATATTAAGGAACCATCATAAAATTAGGACTATTTCTGGATTTTTAACCTTTTGATATTTTCTTCCCCAACTTTGACTATCTCGGGTAAAAAAAAATGTACTGAGCTACAACTTTACATTACATAAAAAAATTGCTCATTTAATAAAGATTTCAGAAAGGTGCCACACTTACTGTTTTGAATAGAAGAAAAAGGCGTAAGTACTAGGTACTCATGAAATTTGATGTGTATACATATGCGAACGGCAAAGCATAAAAGTACGTTTACATATAAATATAATCTCAATCAAAGCTCGTTAGCTGTCAAATTGGTTGTGCTTGTTATTCACACAACTCGAGGAAAAGTTAAACTTCTTCTCTGTGCCACCGTGGTCACTTTTTTTTTGCAACACATATTAGGCCATTTAAATATATTTTAACTGAATATTTTATTAAAAATACCTTTACAAACCTATTTTCCTTACTAGCGTCAATTTTTGTTTACTTTAACATTTGACATTCCTCCTCTTCTTCGCAAGTATAATCGATAAAACTGGGTTGGACACCAAAAAGTTATCGGTTTAATCTGAGATATTTTTAATTATAATTTTGCATGGCTAATCTCTTTTTCTAATAACAGATTAGGGAGTCAAGCTCGAAAATTAGGATAATATTTTTATATATAAAGGCGATTCAGTTACACACATACAAATGTAGGTTAGGTTAGAAATTAAACATTAATTTCACTTAATTTTATTCATTTTGCTGATTTAATTTTTTTATTCATTTTCATTTTTAATTCTTTTAATACATGACATTATCGGTATGATTGATAAAATATACTTGTATATACTTGTGACTCAAGGGCGTTAAAATATCTTGGAAACACCGCATATAGGTAGATTTTCAAGTTTTATGCGGCAAAAAATATTTTATTGCCTCTATCTACTCAAAATTGTTTATCAAATGTAAAATTGAAATAATTTGTATTACAGATAGGTTATATTAATAAAATATATATATTAGCCAATAATTTACTATTTAAATATATTGACTACCTTTATTTATAAAATGTGTGTACACTATCATTGGTTAATTAGTTTTCGCTTTCAGAATCTTCGCTGGCCTCAAACTATTCCTTTGTCACATCTTTGACAACGGATTTAGAGGGTAACAGCAGCTTTATTGTGTCTGGGGAAAACGATTTGATATTTTTTCTTTTTTTGGTCATGAACCGAAATACTGCTTAAAAACGAGTCCGAGCTCATCAACAGCGGGTTATATATGTCACGGTTACATACTACACGAGAAAACTTCCGGGAATAATTTTCTCGGTAGTGTTTGTTGTGGTCCTCTTGAGCCTCCCCGATAATTGTCCTATTGTTAATAAGGAATTAGTATCTTGTGCATTGTGGGTGTCATAGGATGCCATGCCGTCGTCGATTCGCCACTTCTCGCTCGCTATGTTTGAGTCCGGTCGCTTAACGAAAAATTTTGCATGTGAAAGCAACAACAAAGTTAGCTAGCACGGATAGACGATAGCAAGTTTGGTTGTACCTCATTGAGTTGGTTCGTTTCGCCACTTGCTAACTGGTGGCGAATCGATGACGGCTAATAATCAATTGTAGCGCATTTCCTCTTACTATGCATATGCCTAAATGTATGCAACCATTTGGCAAGCGAACACAGGGTGCTTCTAATGAAAATAAAAATTGTATGCTGAAATACACATGNTTTGGGGAAAAACCGTGTACATGCTGTGCAATGGCGCATCGCATAGTCCCTTCCTTTTCCGCTGCAGCCTTTGTGCATTTTTAGGCGCAGTGCTACAAAAAGGAAACGCATGCACAAGGTTGCAAATTCGCGGGGTGCACTTGATGATTTTTTTGCTTTTTTTCATTCCGTTATTCGAAAAAACTTTTTTGCTGATGCATTTTCGAACGTTCTGTTTTCGCAGTTCGCAAACATTTTGTATGCATTTTCGAAATTTTGTGCTGGTATATGCGTTACAGCTTCGCAAATTTTACCCCTACCGAAACCAAAGATGTATACACATAAAAAAAAAAGTTATAGCCGCTTTTGTGGGTAAAGGACTGAGACACGCTAGAATGTATTTAATAGATTTAAATTGAATTTGCTCTTGTTACCGTCAAATTTCATGCTAAATAGTACAAAGGTACATAATTACTTGCTTCTGACATTATTTTATGTTACTTAACGGAATTCGGACTAGAGTCTATAACAAGGGCTATATCTATCAATATTTTGTGTGAAGGATGGGTTCACGTGAAATAAGATAATATGCTCAAATTGGCGACCTTCTACTCAAATACAAGCCCGCACCTTTTAAGAAAAGACGCTTTTAGAGATCTTAAACTTAATTAAGCTATCTCAGCAGCAGCTCCATTTATTTGTTCCCGCAAATGCTCTTCGTTTTGAACTGTTTTTGAGTAAATTTTGTCCTTAAGACAGCCGCAGTAGAAAAAATCTAATGGATTCAGGTCTGGCGATCGAGCGGGCCACGTGATTGGCCCGTATCGTCCAATCCATCGGCGAAGATAAGTTTCGTCTAAATGAGCTCTTACTTCACGCCCGTAGTGAGCAGGGCACCCGTCATTTTGCAGCCATAGTCTTCGCCGCAGGTTTAAGGGTNTCCAAAAGAGTTGGAAGCCGTTCCTGAACAAGAGCAAATTCAATTTAAATCTATTAAATACATTCTAGCGCGTCTCAGTCCTTTACCCATAAAAGCGGCTATAACTTTTTTTTTCTATTCGAAACAGTAAGTGTGGCACCTTTCTGAAATCTTTATGAAATGAGCAATTTTTTTATGTAATGTAAAGTTATAGCTCGGTCAAATTTGGGGAAGAAAATATCAAGAAGTTAAAAATCCAGAAATAGTCCTAATTTTATGATGGTTCCTTAATATATTTTAACTACATTGCATTTGAGTATGGAGAGGCAACTATCTGGAAGTATTTTACATAAAAAATTTACTAAGTATTGCCCGGTTTGTAGTTGCAGTTAAAGAAAACACATGAAAAGGCACGATTTTTTTT
>NW_016157220.1:407859-417231 GCF_001687245.7 Rhagoletis zephyria | reverse complement strand
AATTCGAATAAAGCTACATCACAATTTTATAATTGGATTAATTTAGAAAAATTCTCAAATAATAAGTCAGTTTCACGCTAGTTCTTTTAAAGTAAATTTGTGCATAACATTTAGATATCTACTATTTGTATGTTTCACAGCATGCTTTCGATAAACATCGACTTCACATCACTGCGGTTGTTCTGGCTATTTCACACAATTAACAAGAAAATGATACCTTATTCTTTTGCATAATCATGCAATGAAAATAAAAATTACATAAACGGATGATCAAACTTGACATTATTTAATAAAAATGTAATTTTTCCAAAATATCGTAAAGAAAAATCGATACATTTTCACACTCGTTTTGCTATATCGTAAACTAAGTCGAAACTACTTAGTAGAAGTCTGAAATGCGACTATGAATAGAGGTAAATTTTAAGTTGGTACTTAAATTTAAGTTGCAACTTTGTTAGTTTCGACTTAGTTGCTGGACTATGAATACGCGCCATTGCATTTGAGTATGGAGTGGTAACTATCTGGAAGTATTTTACATAAAAAATTTACTAAGTATTTCCCAGTTTGTAGTTGCAGTTAAAGAAAACACATGAAAGGCACGATTTTTTTTAAATTCGAAAAAATGTAAATATTTCAAAAACGGTGACACTTTTAACTGAAAATTTTTTGTTTATCAGGAGCTCACCCCTCACCTACCTTCCCCTAAAGTTTGGCACGTTACTTCTGGGACACCCTGTATATCCACATTCATACATACATATATTCAGGTCTATTACACGCGCCCCATGCTTTTCATTTTCAATCTCATAAATGGTTTATAATGACCGCTAAAATTTCAAAATCAAAAGATATCTATACAAATTCTATGGGACTAAGAAATATTATTTTCTAATTTTTAGTCCATTTATAAAAGCGTTGTATATTAAAAAGTTTTATTTTATTTTATTTATTTTCTACTTTTTAGTCTTGTCTGTACAAAATTTTGCAATAGATATTAAAATAATTGAACTTGCAGTGAAAGAAAACAGAAGACTATGCAAGTAAAATGTTGTTTGCTCATGTTTAGTATATGCATACATACATATTGAATGTTTCCAATGGTTGCCTTTCGCACTCACCTCTTTTGTACGCACTTTCCGCTTAAAGGAAACACTCAAGATTCAATTTTTAAAATTCACAAAAGGTTTTATATTTACAACTTCGAGTTGTATGTATATGTATAAGTATTTATACACAGAGTTTATGTTAACAAGGATTTGAATATCAAGAACTATTTTGGATGGGCGCGTGCGCGTTGTCCGACGTCTATCGCTGAACTGGCTTCGGTCATAATTTTTGCTAGGATGGTAGGCTAGGTTTGCTAGGATGGACGCGCGCGCTCAGTAATGATTTTCGGAGTCGCCTCGACTCCACTGCCGCCAAAGGATGCGCGCACGGCGCTGAATTCGGTTTAAGCGGCGGCTTAAACATCGTCCCCGCCCTGCAGGGATGTGCTCTTGAGTACTTTCTGCAGCTCTTGAAGGGTGCGAATGGTGTTGCCCAGGACGCGGTTAGTGGTGCGGCCCTGCTAGCTGGCTGTTTGCTGGCCTTGGGGGGGGTGCGCGCGATCGTCCTTTGGGCGGTCTTTTTGCGCGGTGGTTGCGGCGCCTGCCTTCCGCGATTTTGCGCATTCTTATGCGCCTTCCTCTTCGGCGGTGTGCGCCGTTTGTTGTTCCTTGGGGCCTTTGTGGCCGGTTTTCGTTGCTTGGACCCTTGTTCCCTTGGCCCCTTTCGCGCATGGGTGTTGGCTGCCACATTCAGCAGCATGTGGTGCGCTAGCCCGCAGATCTTGCAACTGCCCGGTGAGTCGCATTCCCCGGTAGTGTGGGTGAGCGCGAGGCAGTTGACGCAGTAGCCCAGCGAGCGGGCCACTCCCAACCGTTGTGGCGGCTTCATTTCCTTGAAGACCGGGCACGTCCTCAAGGAGTGGTACCGGTGGCAGAGCCGGAATTGTAGGCCGTCTCTGCCGTTGGAGCCAGGGGGCATGCTTTCCGCGATGCCATGATGTCTTCAATCTGGAAGTAGAAGCAAAGGCAGAGAAACGAGGAGTACTTGGGTATAATATTTAAACGGGAAGCTAAGACCCTTAATATACAAAAGGAAAAGAGGTATAGAATTATTTATTGCGCTTTTGGAAGGAAGCACAGTTTGACAAGTGGCTGCGGGATAACTCCATTTTGCGTACGGATTTCTACGACACGTATGTGGTTATCAGGACCGTGGCGAACGTTTTCGATTCGTCCCAATCGCCACTCGGTGGGGGGAGCGACTCTTCTTTGATCACGACGAAGTCACCTGGCTGAGGATCGCGTTGAGGAGTTTTCCACTTGTATCTCTTCTGAAGATCTTTGAGGTAATCTTCTTTCCAGCGGCGACTAAATTGGTGGTGAAGTGCTTTGTCTTTCTCCCACCGGTTTAGTAGGGAGAGGTCTTCCGTATTAGGCTCGGGAATGGCCAACAGCGGTGCACCTCGAAGGAAGTGACCCGGAGTAAGCGTTGTCATATCAGCTGGGTCTTGGGAAAGTGCGGACAGAGGCCTCGAGTTGAGGACTGCTTCGATTCGCACCAGAAGTGTCGTGAATTCTTCGAAAGTAAACTTGTGGGTTTCAGCGGTTTTCTTTAAATGGATTTTAAAGCTTTTCACTGCAGATTCCCACAAGCGGTTTATGTGGGGGGCGCTGGGTTTTATATATTGCCAGTTGGTGCCTTCAGGGGCATATTTTTTGAGAATGTCTGCGGAACATTCGTTAAGAAATTTAGCGAAGTCGCGTTCTGTTGCGCGCTGGGCGCCAATGAACGTGTTTCCATTAACGCTCATCATTTTTGAGGGGAAGCCTCGTCTGCCAACGAAGCGGGCGAATGCTGCTCGAAAAGTCTCGGTTGTAAGATCCGAGCATAGCTCGAGATGCGCTGCCTTTGTGGAAAAACAGACAAAAACTGCAACGTATCCCTTGATAAGAGTTGTAGGTCTTAGCACCGATGCTTTAATTTGGAATGGCCCAGCAAAATCTACTCCCGTTGTGGAAAATAGGAGTGAGAAACTGCAGCGCTCAGGGGGTAGAGCGGCCATTATTGTGGTGCGTGTTTGTTGCTTGTAAAGCGTGCACACCTTGCATTGAAAAATGCATTTTTTAATTAGAGGTTTTAGCTTTGGTACGTGGTACTCTTGCCTTACCATTTGGAGCATTAATCGTGTTTCTGCGTGAAGAAGCAGCGGGTGTAAGAACTCCAAATATAGCTGGCAGAACCTCGATTCGGCAGGGAGAATTATTGGGTGCCTTTCATTATAGCTCAATGTGGAATGTGCTAATCGGCCATTAACCCGTAGAAGTCCGTCTTTGTCCAATGAAGCATTTAGAACAAGAAGAGGACTTTTTTTGTTAAGTGGCTTTTTATCTTGCAAAGCGCTTTTTTCGCTCGGAAAATGGCGTTATTGCGCTGCACTGATAAGACGTATCTTTGCATATTGAAATTCGTTATGCGTCAGATGTGGATTAGTGACTGTAGCTAACGCCTTTGATTTGTTGCGTGCATTGCTCACGAAGCGGAACATGTACGCAGTCAGGCGAATTGCTCGAGAGAAGGAAGAAAAGCGATCAAGAAAATCGACCTCTTCTTCGAGCGCGTGATATACCTCCACCTCACCTCGCTTTTCTGGTGGAGATGCACTGCACGCCTTTGACCTTGGCCATGCATCCATGTGGCAAGAGAGCCATTTTGGTCCGTGCCACCAGAGTGGGGAATTCGCCAAATCCTGCGGTTTGCACTCGCGAGTGCCGAGGTTGGCTGGATTATCTTGGCTGGCAACATGGCGCCATGTACCGGTTGGAAGATATTCCCGGATTTGGGAGGTACGATTGGATACATACGTCTTCTATTTCAAGCCAAGCTAGCACAATCTCTGAATCTGACCATAAGAATGTGTTGCACGATTCCAATTTGAGCTGTTTTCGAACAGTTGCGACCAGTTTTGCGAGTAAGACTGCACCACACAGCTCCAGGCGTGGCAAGCTTACGTCTTCAATGGTGCGACTTTGCTTTTTGCAACCAAGAGAGTGGAATATCTGTGGTTGCTAGCATCTACGCGGATGTAAATCGCAGCGCAATATGCTTTGTCCGAGGCATCGCAAAACCCGTAGATTTGGGTGTCTTGCCCTGGAGTGAAGTGAACCCATCGAGGGATTTCGATGTGGCATATGGATGGCAAATTTTCTGCGAACTGTTGCCATTTTGCCAAAGCTATGGGTTTGGCACATTCGTCCCAATAAACGCCATCCAGCCAAAGTTCTTAAAGCAGAATCTTTGCTTGAATCATCACTGGCGACAGCCATCCTGCCGGGTCAAAAAGTTTTACGACAGTTTGTGACGGCATTCGATGTCGATGCAGGCAGAATGGTGTATGAAAAGTTATCTGTGAGTGCGTTCTATTGTATACCAAGAGGTTTGGTTGTGGAAGCGCTCTCAAATTTCAAAAAGTTGGAGTCGAGTAGATCCTCCTTTGGAAATTTTTCTAAAATGACCGGATGATTGGCCGTTAGTTTCTTGAGTATGAAACCAGCTGACATAAGCGCTTTGATCTTTTGAAGAAGTGATTAAGTGGCGTTGTCAATATCATGACTTCCGGATAGGTTGTCATCCACATACGTTTTAGTTTTAAGTATTGTGGCAGCCAAGGGAAATGTCGCTCTCGTATCATCTGCTAATTGATGCAGCGTACGAATAGCGAGGTATGGTGCACAATTAACGCCGAACGTTACGGTTTTAAGATTATAATCGGTGACAGGAGAGTCAGCCGACGTGCGAAATAAGATTCGCTGAAAATCTTTATCGTCCTCGTGGATGAGATTTGACGATATATTTTTTCAATGTCGCCATTGAACACGAATCTGTGCATTCGCTACTGCAGAATGAGCTGCATGAAATCTGGCTGAAGTGTGGCGCCAATGTGCAACACGTCATTCAAGGATTTCACCTGAACCAGATGTTTTTGAGGCGTGGAATACCACGCGAATTTTGGTGGTTACCTTATCTGGTTTGACGACCGCATGATGTGGCAAGTAGAAAGAGAAGTATTTGCCATTGGAAATTATCTCGCATGGCTTCGTGTGCTCCATATTATCGAGGTCGAGATATTCTTGCAACACATTATTGTACATTGTGCCTATGTCTCCTTTTTTCTGAAGCGATCGCTCCATACTAAAAAACTGCTGAAGTGCAGCAGATTGAGAGTGGCCCAGAGACAGCTTTGTTGGAAATTTTTCCTTGAATGGAAGTCGCATTATGTATCGACCGTTTGGGGCACGAGTCCTTGTTGTTGCATATATATGCTCACATGCCTGATCTTCAGGCGAAATTTGGGGAGGTTGTGGAATCTCCTCCTCTTCCCAAAACTTTCTAAGCTGAGAGTGGTGTTCGAGCACTCTTCTACTTGTGTCGAGAATGACACCACATTTTCGGTTATTGGACCACTGAAAATCCAACCAAATATTGTTTTTTGCGCCAGTATAGTGTCGCAAATCTTTTGTATAGCTTCCAGCAGGATTTGTGGAAGTATATCGCTGCCGATTACCATATCAGTTTGAGCTGGTATGTGGCAGCTTGGGTCAGCAAGTTCAAGAATCTTGAATCGCTGCCAGTTTTCACGGCTAATGGTGAATGTAGGCATGTGCCTCGTGAGCTAAGGTAACACGATAGCCTGTGTATTTATCCGTTGCATGGTTTTGGGTGCAACCAATGTGAGTGGACAAAGCTTTGAGGAGCTTTGTAATACGTGTCCACCCATGCCGGAAATTTCGAGCTTGGAATGTTCGAATGGTAGTTTCAACCGTTTCTGAACTTTCGAGTAAATGAAAGTTCTCTGTGAGCCTTGATCAATCAAGGCTCTAAGTTGAAACAATTCCCCCTCGTGTTCAACTGCGACCATGGTAGTTGGAAGGAGAATTTTGCTATCATTGTCGGTGTGCAATGATTGTATTTGTGCTTGTTTGGAACAGCACGGTTGCTCGCTGGAAATGGAGCTTGACTGCGCTTGTCGAGCGGGAGGTGTCGACTGGGCAGTAGTGTGTTGTGCGGGGGTTTCATTCGCTCGCGCACTGGAGTGTCGAGATTGTGGTTTGGGATTCATGTGCAACAGGGAGTGATGCCGTTGTTGGCAATGTGTACATGACCACTTGCTCGGACACTCATTAGTGCTATTGGTATTACCAAGGCAGTTTTTGCACAGCTTGGTTTGGTTTGCGAATTGTACTCGGTTTGGTACCGAAATTCGCTTAAATTGTGGGCAGACTCTAATGGGATGAGGAGACTTGCAGTGAGAGCAAGTTGCTTCCCTCTTAGGTTCTGCCACAAAGGTTTGAGTCCTGTTAAAGGACCTGTTTTGCGCAGCATTTTGATGAGCGACTGGTTTTTGTTTCTTTTGGCTTGGATGAAGCCGGTTAAGTCTTTCGACTACTTCGTATCTTGGAGTAAGAAAATCGTCCATTTGTGACCAAGAGGGTAAATCTCTTCGAGAAGAGAGAGATTGTTCCCAAAGTGACAGTGTGGTTTCGGGCAATTTGGATGAGCATATGTACACCAATATGGGATCCCAACTGTTTGTCTGGACGTCTTGGGAATTAAGAACTGACAGACAGTTGTTAATTGATGTTTGCAGCCTTTGAAGTTGCTCGCTATTCTCGGATTGAATAGTCGGCAAAGTCATCAAAATTTTAATTTGGTTGTCAACCAGGATACGTTTGTTTTCGTATCGTGACCGTAAAGCTTCCCAGGCCAGCTCGAAGTTATCATCGCTGAGCGGGTATTGCTTGACGATGGAGCCGGCTTTTCCTTGGGTTTTATATCGGAGGTGATACAATTTTTGAGCACGGGAGAGCTTCGGGTGGTTAATGTACACCGCTGTGAACATGTCACGAAAGGCGGGCCATTCTTCGTAACCGCCGTAACATGTCTCCTTGTCACAAGGTGGGACTTGTAGAAAAACGTTTGCCCCTGCCGAGGTGTGTTCCACGCGGGGTGGTGGACTCGGTGCGGCGGTTGCTCTAATCAACGACAGTTGATCGGCAATTTTAGCTTTGGTCACCTCATATAATTCAAGGCAAGTGAAGTACTTGCCTTCTACCGAANAAATCGTAAGCGGACTGAAGCCGTGCCCAACAATCATCTAGTGATTTGTCTTTTATCATAAAATATGATTCAGTGTGGTCTTGGATTGGTGCACCACTTAATTTTGCACAGTATCTCATGATACTGTCACTTTCCGCTATGAACTTTTGAGCGGATGGGTCAAAAGTTTTAGATTTCCGGTGCGGTGAGGGTTCCCTCTTACCACCGGTGGCTTCTTGCGAAGCATTTTTTGACCTTGTCTCGATTTCAGACATTTTTGGTGGGCTATGTCCAAGAGGCATTTTGAATGCTGTGGAAGGTCACACGTATATAAATTAAAAGAAGGTTTAATTAAAATTAGCTGAGTACCACCCAGATATCGTTCGCAAAAAATTTGAAAATTATGTGTCAAACGAGAAAAAATGCAGTTTGTGCCACAGCAAATCAAGAAAAAATTATAAGATCTTGTGACGGTGTTTGTGTTTTTGTTACTTGCAAATTACGTGAAATTATATTTGCTTTAATATTTGGTTCAGCACTTTTTATAACGTGGAAAACGGAGCGTCCCAATTAAATGCGCGGAATAAGGATTTGAAAAATTTCAGTAATAGAAAAAAAAATCACAAACACTTTTCAATGTTATATATGTGGTGGAAATATATGTATGTACGTATAAATGTTTAATGTAAATAATATATAAACACTGAAGAAGTATTGGTTATATATCGTTATCTAGACAAGTGCAATAAGGGAGTTTTCCCTACTGGGTTGCATGTATCTAACTATCTTAAACTCACTTTTTATCNCATGTCTCCTTGTCACAAGGTGGGACTTGTAGAAAAACGTTTGCCCCTGCCGAGGTGTGTTCCACGCGGGGTGGTGGACTCGGTGCGGCGGTTGCTCTAATCAACGACAGTTGATCGGCAATTTTAGCTTTGGTCACCTCATACAATTCAAGGCAAGTGAAGTACTTGCCTCCTACCGAATTCTTAAAGTCGTCGGGTAGGCTGTCATCTGGCTATGAAAATACCAAATCGTAAGCGGACTGAAGCCGTGCCCAACAATCATCTAGTGATTTGTCTTTTATCATAAAATATGATTCAGTGTGGTCTTGGATTGGTGCACCACTTAATTTTGCACAGTATCTCATGATACTGTCACTTTCCGCTATGAACTTTTGAGCGGATGGGTCAAAAGTTTTAGATTTCCGGTGCGGTGAGGGTTCCCTCTTACCACCGGTGGCTTCTTGCGAAGCATTTTTTGACCTTGTCTCGATTTCAGACATTTTTGGTGGGCTATGTCCAAGAGGCATTTTGAATGCTGTGGAAGGTCACACGTATATAAATTAAAAGAAGGTTTAATTAAAATTAGCTGAGTACCACCCAGATATCGTTCGCAAAAAATTTGAAAATTATGTGTCAAACGAGAAAAAATGCAGTTTGTGCCACAGCAAATCAAGAAAAAATTATAAGATCTTGTGACGGTGTTTGTGTTTTTGTTACTTGCAAATTACGTGAAATTATATTTGCTTTAATATTTGGTTCAGCACTTTTTATAACGTGGAAAACGGAGCGTCCCAATTAAATGCGCGGAATAAGGATTTGAAAAATTTCAGTAATAGAAAAAAAAATCACAAACACTTTTCAATGTTATATATGTGGTGGAAATATATGTATGTACGTATAAATGTTTAATGTAAATAATATATAAACACTGAAGAAGTATTGGTTATATATCGTTATCTAGACAAGTGCAATAAGGGAGTTTTCCCTACTGGGTTGCATGTATCTAACTATCTTAAACTCACTTTTTATCGCGTGATAATATAGAATGTAAAAATGTACGTACGTATGTATGTACAAATATTTACGTTTGAAGCCGAGTATACAGGGTGTCCCAGAAGTAACGTGCCAAACTTTAGGGGAAGGTAGGTGGGGGGGTGAGCTGCCTGATAAGCAAAAAATTTTCAGGTTAAAGTGTCACCGTTTTTGAAATATTTACATTTTTTCGAATTAAAAAAAAATCGTGCATTTTCATGTGTCATCTTTAACTGCAACTACAAACCGGGCAATACTTAGTAAATTTTTTATGTAATAAATAATATAAAAAAAACTTTTTAATATACAACGCTTTTATAAATGGACTAAAAAGTAGAAAATAATACTTCTCAGTCCCATAGAATTTGTTTTGATAACTTTTGATTTTGAAATTTTAGCAAAAGTCATTATAAAC
>NW_016157220.1:398298-407834 GCF_001687245.7 Rhagoletis zephyria | reverse complement strand
AAAAAAAAATGTACTGAGCTACAACTTTACATTATTTAAAAAAAGTGCTCATTTAATAAAGATTTCAGAAAGGTGCCACACTTACTGTTTTGAATAGAAAAAAAAAGTTATAGCCGCTTTTGTGGGTAAAGGACTGAGACACGCTAGAATGTATTTAATAGATTTAAATTGAATTTGCTCTTGTTACCGTCAAATGACATGCTAAATAGTACAAAGGTACATAATTACTTGCTTCTGACATTATTTTATGTTACTTACCGGAATTCGGACTAGAGTCTATAACAAGGGCTATATCTATCAATATTTTGTGTGAAGGATGGGTTCACGTGAAATAAGATATACATGAGTTGTTTGAAGAAAATTGTATTCATTTATTGATAAAATATGCTCAAATTGGCGACCTTCTACTCTAATACAAGCTCGGCACCTTTTAAGAAAAGACGATTTTAGAGATCTTAATCTCAATTGGGCTATCTCAGCAGCAGCTCCATTTATTTGTTCCCGCAAATGCTCTTCGTTTTGAATTGTTTTTGAATAAATTTTGTCCTTAAGACAGCCCCAGTAGAAAAAATGTAATGGATTCAGGTCTGGCGATCCATCGGCGAGGATAAGTTTCGTCTAAATGAGCTCTTACTTCACGCCCGTAGTGAGCAGGGCACCCGTCATTTTGCAGCCATAGTTTTCGCCGCAGGTTTAAGGGTACATCTTCCAAAAGAGTTGGAAGCCGTTCCTTAAGGAACTCTAAATAACTGTGAGAGTTGAGCGTTGGCGGCAGTTCCACAGGTCCCAATATCTGACAATTAAAAGTACAGTTGAAGCAGATGAGCACGCATTTGAATTTAGTAGTTATAATAACAAATGAAATTTTGAAGTACGCATACATTGTTTAGATTTTTTTAATTGTCATAATGACATGAATATGTATACTTAAATCTACATGCATTAATGTATATACAAATTTACCTTTCTGTTCCTTCGTTCACTTACCTTCCTTCTCGTTCGTTTACTTACCCTTTACACTTGTATACTTACCTTGCCTACTTCTATTTTCGCTATATACTTACCCCTTCATACTTACCTATTTACCTNTTTACCTATTTACCTACATATTACTGTTCCTTCGTTCTCCTCTTCTCCTTAATATAAGCCTCTAGCCAATAAGTATATAGCAGGGTTCGTATTTGCACACACATGTGGAGCACATCTTAACATTTTAAGCTCACACACGTGTGCTGTGCATATAAAAAATTAAAAATTTGCTCACATCACATGTGTGTGCCATTTGGTAAAAAGCACGGGCACATGTGTGTACCCAGCGGACCAGCGCACAAGCCTTTAGCGAGAGTGTCGCAAAATATCCGCAAATGAGCTCGCATGTGAGCAAAGGACGATTGTGAAACTTCTTTGATCGTAAAACCCTCGCACACGAGCATTGCAGCGTGAATATTGCGATAGAAATGCGGGTGCTCGAGCCTTTAGCCAGAGCATCCCAAGATGTCCACAAATGAGCTCGCATCTGAGCAAAGAACGATTGTAAAACTTTTTGGATCGTAAAACCCTCGCACACGAGCATTGCAGCGTGAATATTGTGAGAGAAATGCGAGTGTAAATATTTTCTACTTGTACTATTGTAAAAAATTAGTTTTCTGTTATTTGTTAAGCTCGAGTGTGTGACAGCTGAATAATTAAAAAATATTTATTAAAAACTAGATACATTTTTTTGTTATTAATAATTTTCTGTGTCCTTTCCGGAGTTTATTTAATTGGTGTAAAAAGTAAGTATACTTTATTTGAACGGTCACTTGTTCACGAGAGCCGTGATTCGGGCCCAGTTTCTTATCTAATGCCTACTTACAAGATTTATTTATTACGTTTACAGACATATTGAACCTTATAACGAAGTTTATGGAAACCCAGAGGGCAACAATTGATAAAATTGATCAGTTACTAAGTTAATTTCTTTAAGGAGTGAAGTTTCATCTATAAATGTCTCCATTAGTTACATTTTTTAGAAGTTCAATGGCTAAAGAGTGCCTTGGTTTCGTAATTTTTAATTTGTTTATACTCAAGAAACAGATTCCTTTAAGCTGCCAAAGAAGTACGTAATACTTTTAAGTTATGTATGTGAAATTTCAGTTTTTAATTTCTTCTATGCCCGAATTTTAGTTTAAACAATATATATAAACAATAAAAAACATTAAATAATAATAAAAAATATTTATTAATGGGGAATAAAATGGGAATGAAACAAATAAAAGTCTTTCAACCCTTATTTCTTGCGAACAGTTTGCGATATCTTTTGCGATACTTATTTGATATTTATGCCGACTCGGAAAAAATATTTTTTTTATATTCTATTTTGAATCGATAACGTATCANTAAAATATTTTTTTTATGTTCTATTTTGAATCGATAACGTATCACATTTACTATTTTATCCTTATCGCTAGAAATATCAAAACAACCTTGCAAAATATATCGTCAAATGCTCACTTACGTTATTTCTTGCAACTATCGTAAATGAAAGTTTCACTGCCACAAACTGAACGACATATTAATCATATTGCTATCGTTTCCCCATTCATTTGCGAGAGTTTTGCCGGGTTAAATCTCGCCTTTCAATCGCATGCGTTATCATATGCGAGCATTTGGTCCGCTGGGTACTTTCTTTTTATTAATGTAAAGCACACGCACATGTGTGTGCTATGCGTAGAGAAACTTATACACTTCGAATTCTAACTCAAATCTTAAAATAATTTTTTAATATGTTTTCTGTCATATAAAAAACAAACAACATCTCACTTTTTATTAGAGTTGGGCGATTTCGTTCAGTTGAGTGATCGAACGAACTAGCTCATTTAGTAAAAGTGAACTAGTTCGTTCACTTCGTTCAGTCATTTATTTCGTTCGAATAGTTGACATATTTCAATCCTTCAGTGAACGAACTTGAATATTTGAATGTATCTTATATGTTAAACTAAAAAACAGAATTTCCAGTTCATTGCGTTTTTTGTATTAATATGTAATAACAAAAACTAAAATAATATTTTACATATCTACATATACATATGTACATATATTAAGTATGTTTATCTCGAGCAAAATTAATAAAATTTAAGACAGAATCAAATTTATTTACAGTGTCGGACATATAATTTGCAAACAAATTCAAAATGATATTCTTTGCCACTTATGTTTATATATTAATTAAAATACAGTGCATTCTCTAACAAACCCCATATAAACCCAGGTTAAAACTTAGTAGAAAACTAAAAAAAAATCAAAAAATTTTCTTTCTTATTTTTTATTTTTCATACGTGCTAGAATTTTAGTATAATAATGTGCAAGTTTCAAGTGTCTAGGAATTTCAGTAGATTTTTTAGGTTTTTTTTTATCGCATTTGCTTTCTTATAATGAATAAATACAATTTAATTTTATATGGAAGAAAACCGCAACACCTTCGGCAAAAAAATTCTAAAAAATGAACGGTATTTCCTAGACCCTTGAAGCTTGCACATTATTATACTAAAATTTAAAGGACTATAAAACTGTATACTCCAAAAAATCTAGCACTTCTGAAAAAAACGTTTGAAATAAAAATGAAAATTTTTTGATTTTTTTTAGTTTTCTACTATGTTTTAAGCTTGGGTTTATATGGGTTTTATTAGAGAATGAACTGTATTTAAATTAATATATAAAGATAAGTGGCAAACAATAATCATTTTGAATTTGTTTGCAACACTGTATATATTTACATGTTGTGATTAAGAAAAACTAAACGTGATACTTTCTCTGGCTTAAGGAGAGTTCTTCTATCATTTAGGATGAGTCCTGTGGCGGAAAAGATTCTTTCGCATGGAACAGAAGTGGCTGGGATACATAGCCGTTTGAGGGCATATTTATAAACGCGAGGATAGAGGGTTTTTCTTGCTCGCCACCATTCGAGTGGATCACATTTTCTAATCACGTACTCTTCGTTAACATATTTTTCCAGTTCCTTAATAGCAGCCGCAGTGTTATTGTGTGGTTGTATTGTTTTTGAAAAATCTTCATCGAATTCATTCCATATAAAAAAATTCTGCTTGTCTAAGTTGTGGTCTACTGTAGTTTCAGTGCGATTTTCTTCGACGTTTGGTAGTGTAATTGACGATATCCTTGTCCTCAGATTTGCTAGTGCATTTTCGTATGAAGCTTCAGTCTTAAAAGCTTTTTTTTTAAATCGGGGATCTAGAATGGCGCAATCCGTATATAGATTGTTTTTTTCTATGTCCCGAAATCGATTAATGCAACCATTTTTTAACCTTGCAATCATTGCGGACACTACTTCGTTTTTTGGTTTTGTATTAACCAAAAACTTCTGAAGAGCTGATGACAAATAAAGAATTTTAGAAAGAGTTATAAACTTTTCACCACACACCTCTTGAGTTATTTGGTAAAAAGGCAGGAGGCAGGGCATTGCTTCTTCAATTATTTCCCAATCCGAAACGCTCAACGGCATGTTCAGATGCAGAATCGAATAAGTGGCTATTAGAGCATCCTTCAAATGAATGACTCGTTCAAGCATTAAGTAGCTGGAATTCCACCTGGTAGGCACATCTTGTTTGAGTTTAACCTCAGGGAGGCCCATTTGCTTTTGTATTTCCAACAGCTTTTTTAATGAAGATGGACTTCGTCGAAAGTGCTCCACTACTTTTTTAACTTTTGAGAGAGTTTCGTCAATTGTCTTCATGCCATCCATTACAATGAGATAAAGTGAATGCGCAAAACAGGAAATTCCCCTCCAACCTCCAAGACGAATAGCTGCTTCAATATTAGCAGCATTATCACTGACAATAGCAGTCACCTTATTGGATATATTAAAATCTTCGCAGGTTGTTCTGATGAAGTTATATAGATTTGATGCGGTATGGCTATCTACAAATTCGTCACATCCTAGCAAGTAACTTTCCAGTTCAGCGCTATCATTAATGAAATGAGCGGTAATGGCTATAAAGCTACTTGTTGTTCTGGATTGCCATCCATCTGTAGTGAGGCAGACGGCTGCAGCCCCTTTAATTCTAATTTTTATTTTTTCTAACAACTGATTGTAGGCTTCGGCCATGAGATTTGTTGACAGAGTTTTCCTGGAGGGGAGCTTATAACCAGGACAATGAGAAACCATTTCCAAAAGTTTTTTGAATTCTGGTTCTTCCACTATTCTTAAGGCGTGGTGACCTTTCGCAATCATCTTAAGTACCTGCTTATCAATTTTTTCCACTTTCTTTGTTGACGGTGGCCTATGACAGAATTCTGTTATATTTGTTTGAGTATTTCGAGGAAATGATGAAATCTCTTCAACAACTGATGCTGCTGTATTATTTGCTTGAGGATTTTGCGGTAAGGATGAAACTTGTCCAGCTATTGGTGCTCCACCTTCTGCACCTTCAACGTCAACGGGTTGGGTGTTTAGCTTTCAGATGCCGCTTAAGGTTGCTTACGGAGCCACCTGATATACTCAATGTGCAGCTACAATATTTGCATTTGCCATTTTCATTGCCACTTTCCGTAAAATGTGACCACAAAACACTCGTTTTTCTTAAACTCATTTTAATGATTACAATAAATCTCTTGTTTGCTTTTGAACGGCTGTTTCATTCGAATTCCAATTGCACAATTATATTCACCGGGCGTAACCAGTGTTAACAAACGATAGTTGCATCAAATGTCACTATCGATTTGTATAGAATGAACGATTGAACAACGTTAACGTCGTTCACAAACAACATGGCCGTTCACGTTCACTGAACGACATTGATCAACACTGAACGAGTTAGTTCGTTCGTTCAGTGAACTGAATCGGTCAATTGAACTAGTTCGTTCGCGACCTACACAACTCTACTNCGCAAAACAGGAAATTCCCCTCCAACCTCCAAGACGAATAGCTGCTTCAATATTAGCAGCATTATCACTGACAATAGCAGTCACCTTATTGGATATATTAAAATCTTCGCAGGTTGTTCTGATGAAGTTATATAGATTTGATGCGGTATGGCTATCTACAAATTCGTCACATCCTAGCAAGTAACTTTCCAGTTCAGCGCTATCATTAATGAAATGAGCGGTAATGGCTATAAAGCTACTTGTTGTTCTGGATTGCCATCCATCTGTAGTGAGGCAGACGGCTGCAGCCCCTTTAATTCTAATTTTTATTTTTTCTAACAACTGATTGTAGGCTTCGGCCATGAGATTTGTTGACAGAGTTTTCCTGGAGGGGAGCTTATAACCAGGACAATGAGAAACCATTTCCAAAAGTTTTTTGAATTCTGGTTCTTCCACTATTCTTAAGGCGTGGTGACCTTTCGCAATCATCTTAAGTACCTGCTTATCAATTTTTTCCACTTTCTTTGTTGACGGTGGCCTATGACAGAATTCTGTTATATTTGTTTGAGTATTTCGAGGAAATGATGAAATCTCTTCAACAACTGATGCTGCTGTATTATTTGCTTGAGGATTTTGCGGTAAGGATGAAACTTGTCCAGCTATTGGTGCTCCACCTTCTGCACCTTCAACGTCAACGGGTTGGGTGTTTAGCTTTCAGATGCCGCTTAAGGTTGCTTACGGAGCCACCTGATATACTCAATGTGCAGCTACAATATTTGCATTTGCCATTTTCATTGCCACTTTCCGTAAAATGTGACCACAAAACACTCGTTTTTCTTAAACTCATTTTAATGATTACAATAAATCTCTTGTTTGCTTTTGAACGGCTGTTTCATTCGAATTCCAATTGCACAATTATATTCACCGGGCGTAACCAGTGTTAACAAACGATAGTTGCATCAAATGTCACTATCGATTTGTATAGAATGAACGATTGAACAACGTTAACGTCGTTCACAAACAACATGGCCGTTCACGTTCACTGAACGACATTGATCAACACTGAACGAGTTAGTTCGTTCGTTCAGTGAACTGAATCGGTCAATTGAACTAGTTCGTTCGCGACCTACACAACTCTACTTTTTATTGAATTGTCTTTCAAAAAATAACGTTTAATAAAGAAATTCTTTTAAGAATATATTATGTGCATGTGCATGGGCTGAAATTTGTACAAAAATCGGCTCACACACATGTGCATGTGCTTAATAACAAACAGCACACACTTTTCTGTGAGTAGAGTTTGTTTTCCACTTATGCACACACATGTGTATGAGCAGTGAGTGTAAGTTGAATGTGTGCAAATACGAACCCTGGTATATAGAGAGCCGCTAGTTAGTAATTGCATAAGTTAAGAAACTGAAATTGAATGTTAAATAAGCACTTGAATTGTTACAATAGAAGTGACCGGTCGTGCTCAATATTAATTTGATACGCTTTTGCAGGCAACCACATAGATAAGTACATGCTCATAAGTATAAACAACCTAGTCCGTGAATTAATATTCCTCGCGCTCCCGTACAAAAACCATCAGGGTTTAGAAACTAAAAAGGCTTTCGCCACAAATTAGTGACGATTTTTCATGGCGCCCGAGCAGGGACCTAGTGCGAAGTGTTTTAATTAACCTACATAAATTATACTTTTAATCGGAATTTGTATTATGCCAAAAATAAGAGAAACAAATACTCCTTGTGAATAAAAACAGAACGATTGCGTTATTATTTACGTGTATTAATTTCTGCAAATAAATACTAGCTGTTGTGAATTAGGAGCTCAAAAAAAAATAAAATAAAAAAGAACAAAGCTTATAGTTGCCTGCGCGGTCGGTAGCAATACAAAGTCGTCTCGCTTAATTTATATACACATAAACAAACACACACAAGTATACTAAAAACCAACAATAAACAGAAAGCAAGCAAATACAAACGGTGCAGTGCAAATAGACTGCAGTGACAGTGGGCCGTGGTGCATAAAGTACAATTAAAAAAAATAAATACAAATATACATATATTTCACATAAAAAAAGAAAAAGACATACATACTTACCGTTTGAGTGCTGCTATCAACGTATCTTGAATCCTGCATCCTATATACTCACCTGTGGAACCTTATTCCGAAACGACTGCCTAATTGTCGTTGTGAATTTCTGCTGTAGACTTAACCTGACCGCTACACCGTTGTACATCGCGAGAATGAACTGCAACTGTATTGTCTGCAAGAGGGAAGTGAAGGCTGGAAACAAACCGGTCCATGATAAACAGGTATTGAGTGCGAACAATTGAAGCATACGAAATATTTGGCTTTGTAATTGATTTGATTATTAAAATTACTGATACTCGTCTTACAAAGAATAAAAGCTTAAATTTTTGGCATTTCTTGTATCCATTTCAATTGCGCCAATTATATAGAGGTATACATATTGCTTGCAAAAATATACATCGTATATACATAAATACATATTTACATACTGCCTTTGAAGTGAAAGATACCTTGGGACAAGAAGTAGAAGTGCGCGTTTTATGTTTGAATAATTTTGCGAGTACTATTTTCGATTTGTATTGTTTCGTAAAATTTCAAAAAATTCCAAGCGTGATTTATAGGCTAAGGAGTCTATCGTAATACATACGATATTTTTCGCAAATTTAATTTTCGCTAATTTGCTACTGCAAAGTGAAAAATTAACAACCGTTGCAATTTCTTGGTGTTCGGCAATTGGCTTTCGATCTCGGTTTTCGTTGGTTCTGGTCAAGTTTCATGAAAAATCTTTTTCGGTTTAGTTTCCTAAAAAACTTCCAGAACTAATTTCCGAGCACAAAATTACTGTGCATAAAGGCAAAAGGTTATACTTCTGTTCGCAACCAAGACATCGGGACTCGATTTAAAAATGAGCCAAGTAGAAGAATTGAAGGTGTTTAAAAAGCAACGGTGAGTTCTGAAAAGAAACATAGTACGTATAAGAACGGGCCTTATCGAAAAAACCATGCCGTTAGATCCCATCGAATTAGAATGTAGACTTGAAATTTTAAATTCACACAGCGAAAAGCGAATGACGTGTCAATCAAGAATAGAAGAAATTGATGAGGAAGATTTGGCCCGTGGAGAATTGGAGGACATAGTGTAAGTTGTAGTGAAACGAAGTCCGTGATTAAGTCCATTCTCGCAAAAAATAAATCTTCTGTTGCCGAATCGTCATTTATTGCACCTCACAGCTCGCGACTCCCTAAGATGTCGCTGCCCAAATTTAAAGGGGAATATTCTGAATTTAAGAATTTCATGAGCTTGTTTGAGAGTTTAGTGCACAACGTTCCTACGATCCCGGATATCGAAATATCTAATCATTTAGTGTCATGTTTATCCGGTGAAGCATTGGGCACAGTGAAGTCCTTCCAAATGTCGGAAGAGAATTACCCAAAGGCGTTGGCCAGTTTGAAGAGAGTATATGACAATAAATGTCTTATATTTTTCAATACAGTTTCTAGACTCTTTGATCTTACTAAAATTCAAAAACCTTCTGCTTCATCTTTGCGATCGATAATCGACACAGTGTCCGCGGTGTATGACTCGCTTTTGTCTCTGGGTGATGACAAACATATTTCAAATGCGATGTTAATTCACATAGT
>NW_016157220.1:388942-394780 GCF_001687245.7 Rhagoletis zephyria | reverse complement strand
CTTCATCTTTGCGATCGATAATCGACACAGTGTCCGCGGTGTATGACTCGCTTTTGTCTCTGGGTGATGACAAACATATTTCAAATGCGATGTTAATTCACATAGTCATGTCGAAGGTTGATCCCACTACTCGGTCAAAGTGGGAGGAGCAGCTGGACTATGGTAAATTGCCGCTTTGGGCTGAGTGTGAAGCTATGCTCAATAAGAGGTACCAGCATCTTTCTGCTGAAGAAGCTTCCTCATCCCAGACAAAAATTAATAATTCAGACACTCGACAGAAGACAAGGAATCAACAATTCGAAAGATCGAAGGCAGCATTTATCGCAACAAACTCTAAAGAGCCAACTTGCCTGCACTGTGGTTCAAAGGACCATTTCATTATATCTTGCCCAAAATTCCAAGAGTTGACTGCTCTTCAGAGATTCGAATACGCGAAATCGGTTTCCTTGTGCATAAATTGCTTGCGCAAGGGACATACTGTCTCAAGGTGCAAATCAGATCGCTTTCGTGTGTGCAATCGGTCACACCATACTATGCTGCACCAATACCCGATCTCCTTTGAGACTGAGCTTCAACCTCCGACGACACAGGCGATGCATACTAGCAGTGTGCCAGATCGCGTCATGCTAGCAACAGCCGTAGTGTACGTAAAGTGCTGCTCTGGTAGTTATGTGTCAGCTCGTGCTCTGCTTGACTCTGGGTCCCAAGTCAACTTTATGACCGAGGAGCTGGCACAAAAATTGCGAATTCGAAGAGAGAAGTCGACCCTGAATGTAATTGGAATTGGCAATTCGAATAATAAGGTCCAAAGCAAATTAACAACTTTCGTAAAATCGAGGGTTAATAATTTTGAATTTTCAACAGATTTTTGGGTAATGCGTTCGATATCAGCCAATCACCCAGATCACACAGTGAACACAAATGGCTGGAAAATCCCACAAAATATCGAACTGGCTGACCCAAACTTTTTTAAATGTCAAAAAATCGACATATTATTGGGAGCTGAAACGTTCTTTGATCTGTTAACAGTGGGTCAGATCAAAACCAGACCAAGGCAGCCAACGCTGCAAAAAACATTATTGGGCTGGATAATATCGGGTAAATATGCCTCAAGTCAAAGCTCCAGTGCACAAGTAAAGAGCACATTATGCCAAGCCGAGGAAAATATGGAAAATATCGATGCCACCGTCCAGAAATTATGGGCGCTGGAAGAACTACCCTCGGAGGCAAACGTCAAAAGGCTAACTCCCGAACAAGCTGAATGCGAGCAGCTATTTTCAAAACCCACGGTTGTTTTACCTGATGGAAGGCTTCAAGTCAGACTGCCTTTTAGAAATGATCGTATGTTACTTGGTCATTCGTATGAAACCGCAGCTCGGCGATTTCAGGCGCTGGAGAGAAGGACACTGAAAGATCCAGAACTTCGCACGATGTATTTGGACTTCATGAAAGAGTATCTAGAATTGGGCCACATGAGTCCCACAAACAACAAAATCCCGCGTGAGCCGCATTATTTCATTCCGCATCAGTGTGTGTTAAGACCGCAAAGCACGACTACTAAGTTGCGCGTAGTTTTTGACGCTTCAAGCCGTACATCAACACAAGTTGCGTTGAATGACATCTTGATGGTCGGACCGACAGTTCAAGAAGAGCTTTTTTCGACACTCCTTCGCTTCCGATTGCACAAATATGCCATTACTGCCGACGTTACAAAGATGTATCGACAGATTTCAGTGCACTAAGATGATAGGAACTTCCAGCTCATAGTGTGGAGACCAGAGCCATCAGAACATTTGCAGGTCTTTCGTTTGAATACCGTGACTTACGGCACTGCGCCTGCACCATTTCTCGCCACACGGTGTCTTCAAATGCTAAGCGACATGAATCTACCGAAATATCCACTCGGTGCCAAAATCATTGGACATGATTTTTATGTCGACGACCTGCTGACAGGATCCGACGATTTGAAATCCCTCATTCAAATTCAAACTGAGGTGAACAAAATTCTAGAATCGGCAGGCCTCAAACTAACAAAGTGGTTTTCCAATCACCCCAACCGGTCGAACAGCGAGAGTCATGAGAAATTATTGCAGCTCAGCGACACAGACTCTACGAAAACGCTGGGGATTCACTGGCAGCCGAAAGATGACAGTTTTCGCTTCATTCTGGAAGACAACTTAAGGAAGTTGCGAGCAACCAAACGAAACATTTTATCGGTTTCTGCTCGCCTCTTCGACCCTCTGGGTTTATTAGCCCCGCTAGTTACCAAAGCAAAAATCTTGCTGCAAGAGCTTTGGATTCAAAAGCTAAATTGGGATGAGTAGATTCCATTGCGCCTCGACACTAGCTGGCAAAACTTTAAAGTAAACCTACTGCAGCTTGCATCAATCAGCATTCCTCGGTATGTAAATACTGAGTAGAGTGCCAGCTGCCAAATTCATGGCTTTTCCGACGCCTCAATAAGAGCGTACGGCTGCTGCGTTTATATACGTAGCCAAACCGCTAGTGGTACGAAATGTACGCTGCTTACCGCAAAGTCTAGAGTAGCTCTGCTGAAGACAAAATCTCTTCCGCGTTTAGAGCTCTCGGCAGCACATCTTCTGGCCAAATTATGGTCAAGAATTTCGCCAATGTTGAGTCGACCGATAGAAAAAGTTAGTTTCTGGACAGATTCCGAAATAGTTTTGCACTGGATCAAAACGCATCCATCTGCGCTGCAAACTTTCGTCGCAAATATAGTGTCCGAAATCCAAGAGTGTACCCAGAATGCATCATGGCGACATGTGCCAACAAAACAAAACCCAGCGGATCAAGTGTCTCGGGGTTGTAACGTGGACGAATTAAATACATCAATATGGTTTTCCGGTCCGCAGTTCCTCCTTGAAGACCCTGCTTTATGGCCACAAAATGTCAATTTTAACCTCTCTTCAGAGCACCAAGCATTTCAAAAGAAAAAGAACGCAATTACGTTAAGTGCAATTGAGGCCACAACAAATCCGCTTCTGCTTCGAATATTCGCTTACGTACTAAGATGGCCTCGAAAAACTAGAGATCGGAAGTTAGAATTTGAAGTTGTACCCACAGCAAAGGAATTACAGCTTAGTTTCCTTAAAATTGTCGAAATAGTTCAACAGTATGAATATAGCGAAGAAATTGACAAATTATCGAAAAGTATCGCACTTCCTTCTAGCTTGCAGAAATTATCTCCCTTTCTGCATGAATACTCTCAATCAACGTTATCGTTTAAACTGATTCGAATAGGTGGCCGTTTACTGAACGTGCCCATTCCCTATGATGCCAAATTTCCTCTGCTATTAAGCAAAGGTTCGCACTTTGTGAAAGCATATCTCCGGTTCCTACATGTTTGCAATCACCATGCCGGGCCCAAAGGCACTAGTAGCGCTTCTACGAGAAAAAATATGGTTAGTAAATGCACGAGAAGCCTGTAGTCGAACTGTTAGAGATTGCATTCACTGTTTCCATTATAAGCCGAAACTGCAAAGTCAGATCATGGGCAATCTACCCGCCGATAGGCTACGAGCGCAACGACCATTTATGATATGCGGTGTAGATTATTGCGGGCCCATTCATATAACGTTGAAAATTCGCGGCCGACCACCCGTGAAAATGTACATTGCCATTTTCGTTTGTTTCGCTTCAAAGGCAGTACACTTAGAACTTGTATCTGACTTAACTGCTGATAAATTTATTCTCGCCCTAAAAAGGTTCATTGGACGCCGGGGGATACCAGCCACGATACATTGCGGCAACGCGACGAACTTCGTCGGAGCGGAGTGGAAGCTGAGATAGCTGCTGGAGGCCTTTCTGAATCAGAAGCCGGAGATTCTCCAGTTCGCCGCCGACGAAGGGTTCACGTTCGCCTTCATACCTCCGAGGGCGTCCCACTTCAGCGGGCTGTGGGAGGCAGCGGTGAAATCGGCGAAACACCTACTGGTGCGCGCCGCAGGCAACGCGCTGCTAACCGGCGAAGAAGCTGCAACCCTGCTCGTCGAAATCGAGGCAGTGCTCAATTCGCGACCGCTCGCACCGCTCAGCAGCAACCCCAACGACGGCGAAGCGCTAATGACGGCGCACTTACTTATCGGATGCCCCCTGCGAGCCTTGCCTCCGGAGAAAGTGCCCGACAGCCCCAACCGCTGCTTAGAGAGATGGCGGCTTGTTTGCTTTCTCAAGCAACAATTTTGGCGCGCGTGGTCGAAGTGCTACCTTATGGAGCTCCAGCAGCGCAACAAGTGGGCGAAACTGCAGCCCAACGTCGAGCCAGGCCAACTCGCCGTCGTCCACGAGGACAACCTGCCACCGCAGCAGTGGGTGTTGGGCCGAATCATGGCAACAATACCCGGCGCAGACGCCAAGGTGCGCGTCGCCGACATCGAAACTAAGTCTGGGATTATACGACGCCCCATTCATAAACTAGCCGTTTTACCAATAAACGAAGATTGGAGGAGATTAGGTCCCTTCAAGGTGGCCGGTGTTGAAGCAGATGAGCAGGCATTTGAATTTAGTAGTTATATTAACAAATGAAATTTTGAAGTACGCATACATTGTTGAGATTCTTTTAATTGTCATAATGACATGAATATATATACTTAAATCTACATGCACTAATGTATATACAAATTTACCTTTCCGTTTTTTCGTTCACTTACCTTCCTTCTCGTTCGTTTACTTACCCTTTACACTTGTATACTTACCTTGCCTACTTCTATTTTCGTTATATACTTACCGCTTCATACTTACCTATTTACCTACATATTACTGTTCTTTCGTTCTCCTCTTCTCCTTAATATAAGCCGCTAGCCAATAAGTATATAGAGAGCCGCTAGTTGGTGACTGCATAGGCTAAGAAACTGAAATTGAATGTTAAATAAACACTTGAATTGTTACAATAGAAGTGACCGGTCGTGCTCAATATTAATTTGACACGCTTTGAAGGCAACTACCTAGATAAGTTCGTGCTCACAAGTATAAACAACCTAGTCCGTGAATTAATATTCTTCGCGCTCCCGTACAAAAACCATCAGGGTTTAGAAACTAAAAAGGCTTTCGTCACAAATTAGTGACGATTTTTCAAATACCGCACCATAAATTTATTTTGTACCGGTCCTGCGAACGATCTACTCTCATTTCGTGAGGATTGTCTATCTGCCAACTGTGAAGGTTATGTAAATTAAAATAACCATCACGTTTGAATGATGATTCATCGCTCCAAATTATTTTATTAAAAAAGTTGGGGTCTGATGCATGCATTCGCAACATTTCACGGCAAAATCTAACCCTCGACAGGTAATCTCTTTCCTGTAGAGCCTGAACACGTTGAATGTGGTAGGGATGAAATCGATGGTATTTTAAAGCTTTGTGAACTGTAGTTTTTGGTATTCCCGTCCGTCTTTCCATCATTCTCACTGAAGTCGATGGACCTAGTTCCACTTCCTCTAACACAGCTTCAACATCTACCGTTGCAGGACGTCCTGTTTCGCCGCCACGCTTTCCAGGTATGCGACCTTAAAAAAGTGAAAAATGATAGTTAACAAGCAAGCAAACAAGAAAGATGTAAAAATCACTTACCTTCATATATTTCTCTATAGGTCCGTGGGAATACTTCACGACCCGGATGTCGGCGATTGGGGTATCGCTCTGCATAGAGTCTTTGAGCAGCTCTGGCATTACAGCAAGCTTTACCGTAAATTAGGTGAATATCCGCATATTCATGCGACGTATACTGCGTGTTCTCTGTCATAATATTAATAACACAATGTTCGAAGGGTCCAATTTCACAAAATCCACAGTAACACAAAATAATGTCAGGGGCAGGTA
>NW_016157220.1:385943-388296 GCF_001687245.7 Rhagoletis zephyria | reverse complement strand
TTCGAAGGGTCCAATTTCACAAAATCCACAGTAACACAAAATAATGTCAGGGGCAGGTAATAATGTACCTTTGTACTATTTAGCATGTCATTTGACGGTAACAAGAGCAAATTCAATTTAAGCGAAGCGCACATTAGCGCGATTCCATCGTTGCGAATACGTTGCGAATTCGGCTGTTAACTTCGAATCCGCAAACGTGCGCACACTTGAGCGATTTTTTCGCGTCGATTTCCGATGTACAATTCACTCAATTTTCCCTTTATTTCGTGTATTTTCGCACTCGGCGTGCCCAAATCGTACAAAATACTATTATTACGAACGTTTTTATTAGGTTTTGTACATTACACGTTTTTTTTTTATTTGCCTTTATTGCTGTGACACCTTTCTTCTTCTTCTTTGACGCCTTCAAACGCTGCAAGCCGCGTTTCGAACGCGTCAATAGAGAGGAACATTGAATGTTCGAAAAATTCGCAGCGACGGAATCGTGCAAGTGTGCGCTAGCGCATTAAAATATATGGGTAGCATTGTTGTAATTTTTGGGCTTGCGGATTCGCAAGGACAGAATCGCGCCAATGTGCGCTTCGCTTTAAATCTATTAAATACATTCTAGCGTGTCTCAGTCCTTTGCCCACGAAAGCGGCTATAACTTTTTTTTCTATTCGAAACAGTAACGCTACGCGCAAACTGCAGCCGTCATCGGCCGAATTGTTACTCGCATGTTCCGTATATGCACCATCATCGTGAATCAATACAACACAACATATTATGCGGTAACGAAACTGTTTTTCGTATCGATACTAAAGTGTGTTGCGTGTGTATGTACGTACATGCATGCATGATTCGTGTGAAGTACAAGTGCTTGATTGTATCAAATTGTTCGAATCGATACAAACCCTGCAGTGAAACCCCAAACTAAAGAGCAAAAATACTAGTTTCCAACTAGAATTTCCTGACTGAAACCGAACTAGTAGGAAAATGACCAGACTTGTACCAAGTACAAAACGATTTTTTCATGCCCTGTTTTATTTGACCTCGACAGTTTAATACAATAGAGAACACAAAATATTATAACTCTTTTGAGTGTATAGGAAACCGTTAAAGCGAGTACGTACTCACAATTATACCATACCTGTTAAATAATGATAAATATTCATAATGATTAATTAAATAATTAAAGCATGTGTTTTTGGATAACCGTTTAATGATTAAATACCGATATTAGCACCTTTTTGATGATTAATAATTAATTACTTAAACAAAAAATTTTAATTATTTCGTTAATTTTAATTACATCATTATTATGTTATTTTTGATCATTTTCAATTATGTTTGACTTTTTTTACTTACACGATTTATATAGCTATTTGATTAATTTCAATTATCAATCGACAAGCCAATGTAGAGACAAGAATTAAGAATATTTAATCCCTGCTTTAATTATTTATTACTTTTAAAAATTTTTAAAACGAAACTACTGAAATAGTTAATGAATTAAATTTATTTTCATTAAAACTTTTATTTTTATTTTAGTTCACTCAAAAATTAAATAAAGTATTCGCTTTATTTTTAACTAAAATGTTTTCTTTTCCATATTCAATATTATTAAAAAAGATAAAAATGTAGTATTTATTGTACCTGAAAGCTTTTACTTTTTATAATATTTAATGAAAAATGCATTTAAATTTATGTTCGAAAGTGTGAAATATTTATGTATTTATTTTTCCTTTTAATTAGCACTCAAAAAATGTAACACTAATTATTGGCAAATCTAAGGCTGCTAAATAAAAATGTGTAATATATTAAAGTGTACTTAATCAAAAGTTTTTTATTGTATATTCATGAATTCATTTTATTTTTTTTACTTCCAAAGTAGAGGTTTTGGGCCATAATTTGACTACTACTTTTCTGTCTATTTTGAACTAGTATGACACTGGTATATTTCTGGCCGAAATCTAAGAATTGCCATCTCGTAGGACATCCCCATGTTAAAAATACCAGTTGATTGCATGGAAAAAAGATAGTTGGCTGACTAGTTGGGCGTGCGGTTCATACTAGTTGTGAGGTAGTTTACAATTAGTACATTTGACTACAGGGAAATTATGTTGCGTGTATACATATGTATATATGTACATGTATGTTATGTTATGTTAATAACACAATGTTCGAAGGGTCCAATTTCACAAAATCCACAGTAACACAAAATAATGTCAGAAGCAAGTAACCTTTGTGTACCTTTGTACTATTTAGCTATGCCATTTGACGGTAACAAGAGCAAATTCAATTTAAATCTATTAAATACATTCTAGCGTGTCTCAGTCCTTTACCCACAAAAGCGGCTATAACTTTTTTTTTC
>NW_016157220.1:347185-383906 GCF_001687245.7 Rhagoletis zephyria | reverse complement strand
ACACCTCCCGCTCGACAAGCGCAGTCAAGCTCCATTTCCAGCGAGCAACCGTGCTGTTCCAAACAAGCACAAATACAATCATTGCACACCGACAATGATAGCAAAATTCTCCTTCCAACTGCCATGGTCGCAGTTGAACACGAGCGGGAATTGTTTCAACTTAGAGCCTTGATTGATGAAGGCTCACACAGAACTTTCATTTCCTCGAAAGTTCAGAAACGGTTGAAACTACCATTCGAACATTCCAAGCTCGAAATTTCCGGCATGGGTGGACACGTATTACAAAGCTCCTCAAAGTTTTGTCCACTCACATTGGTTGCACCCAAAACCATGCAAGGGATAAACACACAGGCTATCGTGTTACCTTAGCTCACGAGGCACATGCCTACATTTACCATTAGCCGTGAAAACTGGCAGCGATTCAAGATCCTTGAATTTGCTGACCCAAGCTGCCACATACCAGCTCAAACTGATATGGTAATCGGCAGCGATATACTTCCAGAAATCCTGCTGGAAGGTATACAAAAGATTTGCGACACTATACTGTCGCAAAAAACAATATTTGGTTGGATTCTCAGTGGTCCAATAACCGAAAATGTGGTGTCATTCTCGACACAAGTAGAAGAGTGCTCGAACACCACTCTCAGCTTAGAAAGTTTTGGGAAGAAGAGGAGGTTCCACAACCTCCCCAAATTTCACCTGAAGATCAGGCATGTGAGCATATATATGCAACAACAACGACTCGTGCCCCAAACGGTCAATACATTGTGCGACTTCCATTCAAGGAAGAATTTCCAACAAAGCTGTCTCTGGGCCACTCTCGGTCTGCTGCACTTCAGAAGTTTTTTAGTATGGAGCGATCGCTTCAGAAAAAAGGAGACATAGGCACAATGTACAATAATGTGTTGCAAGAATATCTCGACCTCGATCATATGGAGCACACGAAGCCATGCGAGATAATTTCCAATGGCAAATACTTCTCTTTCTACTTGCTACATCATGCGGTCGTCAAACCAGATAAGGTAACCACCAAAGTTCGCGTGGTATTCAACGCCTCAAAAACATCTGGTTCAGGAAAATCCTTGAATGACGTGTTGCACATTGGCCCCACACTCCAGCCAGATTTCATGCTGCTCATTCTGCAGGGGCGAATGCACAGATTCGTGTTCAATGGCGACATTGAAAAAATGTATCGTCAAATACTCATCCTCGAGGACGATAAAGATTTTCAGCGAATCTTATTTCGCACAGGAGAGTCAGCCGATTATAATCTTAAAACCGTAACGTTCGGCGTTAATTGTGCACCATACCTCGCTATCCGTACGATGCATCAATTAGCAGATGATACGAGAGCGACATTTTCCTTGGCTGCCACAATACTTAAAACCAAAACGTATGTGGATGACATCCTATCCGGAAGTCATGATATTGACAACGCCACTGAATCACTTCTTCAAGAAAAATTTCCAAAGGAGGATCTTCTCGACTCCAACTTTTTGAAATTTGAGAGCGCTTCCACAAGCAAACCACTTGGTATACAATGGAACGCACTCACAGATAAATTTTCATACACCATTCTGCCTGCATCGACATCGAATGCCGTCACAAAGCAACAAATTTTATCTTCTGTCGTAAAACTTTTTGACCCGGCAGGATAGCTGTCGCCAGTGATGATTCAAGCAAAGATTCTGCTTTAAGAACTTTGGCTGGATGGCGTTGATTGGGACGAATGTGCCAAACCCATAGCTTTGGCAAAATGGCAACAGTTCGCAGAAAATTTGCAATCCATATGCCACATCGAAATCCCTCGATGGGTTAACTTCACTCCAGGGCAAGACACCCAAATCTACGGGTTTTGCGATGCCTCGGACAAAGCATATTGCGCTGCGATTTACATCCGCGTAGATGTTAGCAACCACAGATATTCCACTCTCTTGGTTGCAAAAAGCAAAGTCGCACCATTGAAGACGTAAGCTTGCCACGCCTGGAGCTGTGTGGTGCAGTCTTACTCGCAAAACTGGTCGCAACTGTTCGAAAACAGCTCAAATTGGAATCGTGCAACACATTCTTATGGTCAGATTCAGAGATTGTGCTAGCTTGGCTTGAAAAGCCACCATGTACATAGAAGACGTATGTATCCAATCGTACCTCCCAAATCCGGGAATATCTTCCAACCGGTACATGGCGACATGTTGCCAGCCAAGATAATCCAGCCAACCTCGGCACCCGCGGGTGCAAACCGCAGGATTTGGCGAATTCCCCACTCTGGTGGCACGGACCAAAATGGCTCTCTTGCCACATGGATGCATGGCCAAGGTCAAAGGCGTGCAGTGCATCTCCACCAGAAAAGCGAGGTGAGGTGGAGGTATATCACGCGCTCGAAGAAGAGGTCGATTTTCTTGATCGCTTTTCTTCCTTCTCTCGAGCAATTCGCGTGACTGCGTACATGTTCAGCTTCGTGAGCAATGCACGCAACAAATCAAAGGGGTTAGCTACAGTCACTACTCCACATCTGACGCATAACGAATTTCAATATGCAAAGATACGTCTTATCAGTGCAGCGCAATAACGCCACTTTCCGAGCGAAAAATGCGCTTTGCAAGATAAAAAGCCACTTAACAAAAAGAGTCCTCTTCTTGTTCTAAATCCTTCATTGGACAAAGACGGACTTCTACGGGTTAATGGCCGATTAGCACATTCCACATTGAGCTATAATGAAAGGCACCCAATAATTCTCCCTACCGAATCGAGGTTCTGCCAGCTATATTTGGAGTTCTTACACTCGCTGCTTCTTCACGTAGAAACACGATTAATGCTCCAAATGGTAAGGCAAGAGTACCACGTACCAAAGCTAAAACCTCTAATTAAAAAATGCATTTTTCAATGCAAGGTGTGCACGCTTTACAAGCAACAAACACGCCCCCAAATAATGGCCGCTCTATCCCCTGAGCGCTGCAGTTTCTCACTCCCATTTTCCACAACGGGAGTAGATTTTGCTGGGCCATTCCAAATTAAAGCATCGGTGCTAAGATCTACAACCCTTATCAAGGGATACGTTGCAGTTTTTGTCTGTTTTTCCACAAAGGCAGTGCATCTCGAGCTANGAAGACCTACAACCCTTATCAAGGGATACGTTGCAGTTTTTGTCTGTTTTTCCACAAAGGCAGTGCATCTCGAGCTATGCTCGGATCTTACAACCGAGGCTTTTCGAGCAGCATTCGCCCGCTTCGTTGGCAGACGAGGTTTCCCCTCAAAAATGATGAGCGACAATGGAAAAACGTTTATTGGCGCCCAGCGCGCAACAGAACGCGACTTCGTTAAATTCCTTAACGAATGTTCCGCAGACATTGTCAAAAAATATGCCCCTCAAGGCATCAACTGGCAATATATACCACCCAGCGCCCCCCACATAGGCCGCTTGTGGGAATCTGCAGTGAAAAGCTTTAAAATCCATTTAAAGAAAANAATTTAAATCTATTAAATACATTCTAGCGTGTCTCAGTCCTTTACCCACAAAAGCGGCTATAACTTTTTTTTTCTATTCAAAACAGTATGTGAGGCACCTTTCTGAAATCTTTCTTAAATGAGCAATTTTTTTATGTAATGTAAAGTTATAGCTCAGTACATTTTTTTTTTCACCCGAGATAGTNCAAGACCCAGCTGATAAGACAGCGCTTACTCCGGGTCACTTCCTTCGAGGTGCACCGCTGTTGGCCATTCCCGAGCCTAATACGGAAGACCTCTCCCTACTAAACCGGTAGGAGAAAGTCAAAGCACTTCACCACCAATTTAGTCGCCGCTGGAAAGAAGATTACCTCAAAGATCTTCAGAAGAGATACAAGTGGAGAACCCCACAACGCGATCCTCAGCCAGGCGACCTCGTCGTGATCAAAGAAGATTCGCTCCCCCCCACCGAGTGGCGATTGGGACGAATCGAAAACGTTCGCCACGGCCCTGATAACCACATACGTGTCGTAGAAATCCGTTCGCAAAATGAAGTTATCCCGCGGCCACTTGTCAAACTGTGCTTCCTCCCAAAAGCGCAATAAATAATTCTATACATCTTTTCCTTTTGTGTATTAAGTGTCTTAGCTTCCCGTTTAAATATTATACCCAGGTACTCCTCGTTTCTCTGCCTTTGCTTCTACTTCCAGATTGAAGACATCATGGCATCGCGGAAAGCATGCCCCCTGGCTCCAACGGCAGAGGCGGCCTACGATGCCGTCATTATGTACCTTTGTACTATTTAGCTTGTCATTTGACGGTAACAAGAGCAAATTCAATTTAAATCTATTAAATACATTCTAGCGTGTCTCAGTCCTTTACCCACAAAAGCGGCTATAACTTTTTTTTTCTATTCAAAACAGTATGTGAGGCACCTTTCTGAAATCTTTCTTAAATGAGCAATTTTTTTATGTAATGTAAAGTTATAGCTCAGTACATTTTTTTTTTCACCCGAGATAGTCAAAGTTGGGGAAGAAAATATCAAAAAGTTAAAAATCCAGAAATAGTCCTAATTTTATGATGGTTCCTTAATATATTTTAACTACATTGCATTTGAGTATGGAGAGGCAACTATTTGGAAGTATTTTACATAAAAAATTTACTAAGTATTGCCCGGTTTGTAGTTGCAGTTAAAGAAAACACATGAAAAGGCACGATTTTTTTTNACATTGCATTTGAGTATGGAGAGGCAACTATCTGGAAGTATTTTACATAAAAAATTTACTAAGTATTGCCCGGTTTGTAGTTGCAGTTAAAGAAAACACATGAAAAGGTACGATTTTTTTTTAATTCGAAAAAATGTAAATATTTCAAAAGCACTTTTACCTGAAAATTTTTTGTTTACCAGGGAGCTCAACCACACCCCCCCCACCCCCACCTACCTTCCCCTAAAGTTTGGCACGTTACTTATGGGACACCCTGTATGAATAACGACCGATTAAAATCGATCTCAAATTTGTACTTTCTCTGTAGAAATTTTAGGTCTATGTTATGTAGTTTGACTTTTGTCAATTAAATGTTATGCTTTGTATTGTATGCGCTCCACGTTTTTCGTTTTAAATCCCATAAATGGTTTATAATGACTTTTGCTAAAGTTTCAAAATCAACAACGGCCGTTAGCTTAGATGAAAATGGTTCAGTTTAATATTAAGGCCGGTCCACATAGAACTTTCGCGTTGGCTTTGGCGTTGGTGTTAGTTTAAGAGAACGCACGTTAAAAGTGTGCTAGCTACAATGAATGCTTGGCAGCGAATGCTTGGGCCATTAAATTAACATACTAAGAACAGATAAATTAATATTTCATATCAATAATTGCATTAAAAACGATATTTCTTGCCCGCACTTGATTATAAAGGAAAAATATTTCACATAATTTTATTTATTTGCAACAGCTGACAAGCGTCGCACGCGAAAAGTGGAGAGTCGGCCATCTTTTTGCTTTGTGTTGGCGTGAGCGTTGTCGAATTTTGGCTACGTGGACGGCTGCATTTGAATTCCTGTATCCATAGTCAGCTGTTGAAGCGATGCCAACGCCAACGCAACGCCGAAGTTCTATGTGGACGGGCCATTACATTTAGAGAACTTTTCTATTTAAAGCAACAAAATAAAATATTTATAAGAGCTGTTTTCATTGTAAAGGTTTGCTCAAGCAGCAGCGGTATGGTACCGCTCGGTATAACTCCGTATGGCATGTTTGCTCATGTATGGATATACATGTATATATTTGTATGTAGTTAACTTACATACATACCCAGTAGAAATTCTATGCGTACGACATCGCTTTTGGTGGCATGAGCTTGCTGCTGTGTATACATGTGTGTGTATAAATTTCAAAATAATTTGCAAGAATCTCCACATATACAACAAACATACAACCTAAATGTATACTATGCACTTAGTTTTAAATTTTAATATTTTCGCAGCTCCCTATGTTTATCTTCATCTAAAGCAGGGATCACTAGATTTGTACATTTTAACAGTTATAGAGTGGTGTTGTTTGAAAGTTGTTATTGAGCTTAACTCATTATTTCTAGACAGCACCACTCTGTGACTGCCAAAATGTACACATTTGTACAAATGCACAAATCGTGCGATCCCTGCTTAACAGCTTCCTTACAACGTATTCACTACTGCTAGTGATAGCAGAGCGTAATTTGAGGGCGCAACTATGTAGCATAGTGTTAGGCAGTGGTATGATAGATTCTATTGTGAATTCCTTGGTAAGATAAAATACCGGAAATTAGTTTGAATAAATCAGCTGCTAACCTTGGAATATTTCTACACGAATTTCTGTAGAGCACCTACCGGGTGTGTGGTTTGTACTTGATCTGAATGCTTAAATTAAGTAACACACCGATTTGTTTCTGATTATGCTCCTAATTCGTGACACATTGGGCGCGATTATATTGTCTAACCGTAATGTAAAAAAAATATTTTTTAAAAACAAGCTTTTATTTAACATGTACAATCAAAGGAATAAAATAAAGTAGTGTGTTAAAAGATTTTTTAGCAAGAAAATTTTGTCAAAACTGCACTAAAATTAATAAAATAAAATAAGTTAAAGTCTAGTTAAAGTTACTAAAAGCCATTTATTGAAAGGAGTTACTCAAACTCTAATGAAAATTACTAACAATTTGTACTAATTTATTTCGTTTTTAAAAAAGCTCGTCGGCGAATTCAGCGTACATGCAGAATTGGTTAGGTATGTATGTATATGTATGTAAGCAGATATTTAAATGCCGGTTTGCTATTCGCGTTACAAACTTTTTTAGGTTAGATATTTGAATAAATCATTCAGATTTAGATGGCGTTTTTAGAAATTTATTATTGTTATTATAGAAAACAAAACATTTACACCCAAATTCATAAAAAATAAAGATGTTAGATTTTTGTTTGGATTTTCGTTGAGTTTTAATTTGATATCCCAAAATAATTAATATCAAATAAAATACCTCTTCGAGGTAAATATTTCGAGTGACGAAAGAAACACAAAATTTATGATATCAATTTCGTGACGAAAACTATATTCATTTTTTTAACTGCCCTTGAAACTGACGCAAAATAGTTCTATTTATTCGGAGCGTTGCAAAGTTCTGTCTACTCTTAGAAAAACAAAATAAAAAATGACAACTTTAGCAACGATTCGTATGAATAAAACTATTTAGCGTCAGTTTTCAGGGCAGTTAAAAAATGCGTATAATTTTCGTCATGAAATTGATATCAAATAAAACACTTCTTCGAGGTAAATATTTCGCTGAACTGGATATCATAAATTTTGTGTTTCTAGTTCAGCTTTCGTCACTCGAAATATTTACCTTGAAGAGGTGTTTTATTTGATATGTATAACTGAGAACAAAATCAGAAATAAAAAATGTAAATAGGTTTTCCATAACTTTTATTGATGGAAGTAAGCATTGTTGCCAGAACTTTTTGGGCCGACCGGCAAAAAAATGGCTAAAATCTCTAAAATGTTTCCACTAAAATTCACATGTTTTATTTAAATTAATCACAAGTAGAAAGACTAGTAAATTCATTAAACAAATTACAAAAACAGAGACTGGTAAATTCATTACAAATTATTTTTGTTTTGCAAGGGAAACTGTCGTTATACGTACGGTGACCATCCGTCCTGTATTATGCGGGCAGTACTCTTTTTTGACCAATTTTCCTGGTAATTTATTTATTTTATAAGGGACGCCAAATATTCTGTTTTTCTTTTAATGTCCTGTATTTGTCCCGTATTCGGTGTTTCGACGCCTTAACAGCTCATTAAAATGACATGCCAATGAGGAGTTTTAAGTGATGTTAGTATATGATCGTAATTTTCTCCATAAACAGTTATTTCTTTCTAATCAGAATGCCTGTGACTTGAATCCAGGAATACATACAGTGACCAAAATAGAAATTAGGACTCGACATTTTAGTAAGTTTTGACTATTTTTCCTTAGTTTATTTAATGTTTATTATTTATTTAATGAAAGTAAGGCTCTTTTCCTAACAAAAACCATATAATACCAAATTTCCAACTTTGTGCAAAAAACTATAAAAATCAATTCTACAATGTTTCACCAAAATTTTAAACTTTTTAATTAGAATCTTTAGAAAAAAATTTTGTTTGCAGTTTTGTAACTCATTTGCTTCTCTTTCAAGAAAATGGTCGAACATACATATTTTGTATGAAAAAATGCGTAACACTGTCAATAAACAAAACACAAAGTCGCCAAAACTTAATGGTAAACTTTAGCGACTTAAAATTGTTCTTTATTATACTAAAATCTAGCGAATTTTTTTAACAAAATTTACGGGGTAAAAATCTCGAAAAAATTATCCTTCAAATTTTTGATGTTACTAAAAGATATTGTTTCAGGGCTAATACATATGGGATCATTGAAGAAGGCTTTAAGATCTGTAAGCTGTTGCGGAAAAAAGTTCCAAAATTATTTTTTGTCCCGTATTCGGCTCTCATAAATATGGTCACCGTAGTTATACGTAGCTAAGCTTTACATCAGAAGTCATGTTTGTGTTACTTGAATAAAAGAAGATCAATTACAAACTTATGGCGTTTCCTTTTCTATTGAAACTGTTTAAGCGACTTATGCATTTCCCGCATAAACAAAGAACAGCGAACACACATACGCACTTGTATATTGCACTCCCGCCCAAAACCAAGTGCAGCGAATAAACGCACGCACTTGTGCTTAAAAATAATCGTTCGTTCTTCATTGGGTATGCATTTTTTAATGCACTTCTCAACTGCCGCAGAACAAAACCTACTAAAGTAGTGAATTGCTGGCACTCCAAATCATGCTCAACAAACTTGCTTGATGCATCACAACTCTCTCGGAGTTGTCTCACGGGGCTCTGTATTGCCTTCGGCATACAGAGGTGGTACAAGAGTTACCATTGGCCGCAGCGCCTACCCAATTTTTGAACTTAAATAAATAACCGGTGCTCAACACTCCCGCTTGACGCACACCCCCAAAAACTCTTACAGAGTTTAACCGGCAAAGCCACAGCGCTACAAGCCGTAGGGACTCTGCATGACTTACAACCATGCAGAGGTGGTAACTGATGGTTATCATTGGCCCCGACGCCTACCCAAAACATTTTTGCTTTAATACATTTTTATGCAAATACATTCATCCTGGTCCTGCCCTCTCACTGAGTTATTCAGAAACATTTTGCCTTCTTGTAATATTTGCACTAGGTTTCTTTTTGTCCTGAAAAATTGCTATATTAGTAGAAAGTATTGTAGCTTTGCTTAGTCGGAGGGCAATATTTTGACAAATGAACACGTAAATCTGTGAAAGAGATTTATATCAAAAAAGCCGGTCGCTTTTTAAGTTTTCACCAACTAAACTATTTAATTTTATTTTGATGTCCATATATTCGAAACCAAGGTGTATTTAACAAGGTGGTGTTAGCCGTATATAAGTAAAAATCAAGGCGAATTTACATGTATTTTGTTGTTGCAATTGGAGGTCACAATGTCAAAAAAAGGGCGAATTCATACAGTTCGCTGTGGTCAAAATCAGCTGTTTATTTTCACGGCGAATTACTTCTGCCAAGAAAATTAGAAATGTAAACAAAATATTTCAAGTTTTTCGTGTAGATTGTTTAAAATAATGTTGATAAATTTTTACCCAGATTTGTTATTTAGCTGGTGCCAATGCAAGTTGACTGCTGTGAAGTCAGCAGTTACTTGCAAGGCGAATGAGGGACAAAGTGTTTTACATACGGAATTGTACTATCTATCACCGCATTCATGGAGCTAGTGTTACTGAATTGGAACCAAGATTGGAACTTCGCATCAACTCGTAATTCAACTTTATATTGTGACTAGGAAGTATGCAGTTGATGGATTCCATTCAACGTAAGGATGGGCTCAACTATAGCCTAGAATGTCTTTTCCAAACGGCCGGCATTTTAGAGTTCGTTATCAAATGTAAATACATTAAAAAATGCAATTATAAACGAGTTTTATCTAGGAAAATATATAGCATTAGCATCTTGAAAACTTACAAAATCCTCTATTTTTGTTTTGGCAAAGCTTTTCGAAACACCTTCAAAGGGCAAAAAGGAAACAAATTAAAAGTGCTTCATTTACTTGCACCCATAGTTAACCAATGGCAGGCCGACCCATAGCTGCTTGTGGTTTACTTACCCTATTTCTTTCATTCATAGGTAAAAGCAAACTAGGATTTCATAGGTAGCATTGTATGTATGTATTGTACATATATTGTTTTATTCAATTTAATTGCGATTTTCGTTTTTTTCGTAATATTTCGTACGTTTTCTTGTGCATATGCGTTTGTATAATGCAAAATGAATATTGTTTCAGCTACATAAGTACATTTCTATATACTATAAACATAAAAATTCCCTTCGTATTATTACAGATAACTCGTTAATTTGCGCGTTTGGTTATTTCGTTAGACATAAACATAGAATATGTACTTAAGAAATATTTATCGGTCGTTGATTTACGTCAGTATTGTTTTCGCAACAATTCAAGACAATTGGAAAAGTTCTCTTTCTGTTAAGATTAAGCTACAAATATTGGTTTGCGTTTTTCACAAAACGCAGGTAATAGTTGTTAATTGTTAATGGAGTTTTTTAGTAGCAGCGGTAAACCGGTTTAAATTTCGGAACAATTACATATATGGCAGTCTTGCTACCGGCGCCGACACCGCCATCGCCGCTGGTCATGTCTGAGGCGGCTGGAACAGTTGCTACGCTAGCCCTAACAGCGCCAATATTTGTTGTTACTGTGTTTGTAGGTATAATACAACCGGCTGCAACCAAGTGTTGCAAGTTAGTAGCTGCCGCTGATGCTATGGCTTGTGTAGTGTTTCTGCTTTTTGTTGTTGTAACAGCAATGATGCTGGAGTGACAGTCCTTGGCCAAATATGAAACTGGGTCGTTCCGGTTACGTAGAGCCGACTGTCGTGGTCGCTTGCGTCTGTTGTCGTTGATGTAGCTCTTGCAATAGTACTGAGTGTTTATTTATTGCACGCAATAGTTGTGGTCGTATTATTTTATTACTACCGCCTGGTTGATACAGCTATTGCTGGTGTAGCTGTTGTTGTTAGTAATTAATTTGACTTCAATTGTAAAATTTTGGGCGCCATCACACTGTACGTTACAGGATTGCAATTGTGAGTGAATTGATGTAACATTGGAGATAGTGCTTTCTGTGCCATCATCGACGCCGCCACCGCCCTGATCACTGCTACCTCCTGTACCCAAAGCACCAACGTATTTGCTGATGGCGATCGTTTGCTTTTGTAATTGTGATTCTATACCTGAAACCTAAATAAGAATTAAAAAAAATTTAGTAAGTGCCTTACGCCAATCATACTTAGGAATACTTGGTATAGTATGGAAAGGGCGTATCTCACATCGTCCCTGAAATGAAAAAAAGCCACAATAACTTTAAAAAACCATACATATGTAAATAGTATCGCCAGTAGCGCCAGCACTTTTTCCTGGAGGCACACCTACAATAATTGAAGTGCAAGATACTGTTACCGCCGTGGGTCCAGCTATCAGCTTTTGCGATGGACTATCTGGATTTACATTTTGCGTATTCGTATTGGACATGTTTGGTGGTTTGGTGGTTGAGAAAACAAAGAATTAAATAAACAGTTAATAAATAGGAAGAAAAAATAAAAATAAAATAGGAAACTAGATATTTACTGCTAATATTCTTAATTAACAACGTTGCGTTTGCTCCTTGTTTGGATTGCTGCACAGAACGGCCGCTTACCTGCAATAAAAATTAAACACGATTAGAAAAGATATCTAAGAATATTACTTTAATTCGCTCTGCTTACTGTTCAGAGATTGATTTTGATGAACTTTTTGTAGCCCATTATTCTTTGTTTAGCTTTTTTGACTTTCAAACGTTTATTTAAATTACGTATGCGGAAGAAAATCCTGCATTTGAAAAAAAACCGCTTTACTTTTTCCGGAAGTTCAACTCCCGCGCTTCTATCCACCAAGTGCTGTTGGAGGTTTTTGCGATGATTTATGTCTTTCGCATTAACTTTATAAAATACAGACTCAAGGTTCTTAATACAGTTTAAAAAGTTAGGTGCTGGTTTGTTTAAAAATCCTTTTGAAACTTGGTCCACCCAAGTAAATGAATTTTCGCTGCTCTTATATTGCTCAAGTTTCAGCTTTTTGATAATATAACCCGCAATGTACTCTAGAGCGTCTTCTTGCAAAACACCACTGTCGTCCGGTTGTGAAGAGCTGAGTTTATCAACCATTTCCGACTCCGTTTCCGTATCCGGTTCCCAAACAGTAGCAGATCCATCGTCATCGGCAATTTCGTCAATTCCAACACTTGACTCGCAGTTTTGGGATTTCTGAATCACATTTTCTTCGGAAAAGAATTCTTCGCTGCAAAATGAATTGCTCGTACCGCCAGAATCTACTAGATGTGTTTCGTCGTTCGTATGGAGCCATTCCGTATCATCTCCTGCGACGTTTCCTCTACCCTGCAAAAGTTCAGTATTCCGTGCTAAAAAAAAAGAAAAATTTACAAAATATCATTTAAGCCAATATTTACAAGCTGTAACAACAATCATACCTAGGATGTATTTTCGGAGCCTATATTTGAACTCCTTGGGAGAAGGGTGGTCATTTAGGCCACCTTTGCTGCGAATAGCGCCAAAAAGATGCTCCAATACATCCTGATTTAGCCGGTAGGTGCAAATGTATTCCACGTTTGAATTTTGCTTGGCATAATCGAAAAGCATCACTAAAGCTTTGTTTGTCATTAAAAAGCCGTTCTGGAAATGCTCTAGTCCCTTTTTACGCGGTATGATCGGCACTGACATGAACTCATTTGTTCGCGTCAAAACATCTATTTGATTTTCAAAGTTTTTTCCAAAGGGTTCCTTAAGTCAAAAGTTTAATTTAAGGGTTAATTGTTAAATCCCTAACTAATAAGTAGTACCTTCCCAGGTAAGCCAAAGGTTTCCATGGTCGAATTCAAAACATCAAACCAATCATTGATGAGTTGAATGAAATCAGCTGTATCTGTGGGATTATATATTTCAAACCCTAAGGAATAACAGCGCCTAATTGCGCAAGCAGTGGTATTCGAAAATAGCTGCGCCGCAAGTCTAACTTTTTGACGTCCTAATTTTTTTTTTTAAGCTTTTACAGTGTAAAGTATGGAGAGTATTTTTACCTACCTATTCCTTTCACAGAAATATGCTCGTCGGTCAATTTAAAAGCGATTGACGCATCCGATTTTGAAGTGTACTTCAGCAAATCGCAAATAGTTCTTGTGGTTAAATGATTCCCCTTCCACACAAAACCAGAGTCTAGGAAGTGGTTTCTTACCAACTTAAGCAGGTGCGGCGCATCGGCAAACACAAAAATTTTTGCTTTGTCAACGTAAGGGTTAGGAAACCATGGCTGATCTAAAACAGTACAAGGATTTGAGAATTATTTGCCATATTTTTACGAATTTATTCGCGCTCGGGTATAAAAATGTTTTGTATACTATTTATACATATCAACATATACATAAAGCCCGATCTATGTCAAAAAGGCGTATAAAAGGCGCATAAAAGGCGTATAAAAGGCGCAGAACTAAATGTGCCTCTAAGACGTATGTTTGGGCTTTACGTAACTTTCAAGTAGATTGGGCTTCTAGGGTTAAAATAATAAAAGAACGAGTATCAACCTTACCTACTGTGACATTTAAACTTTTCCACAGTTTGCGATTAGTGGGACTCATATCACACACTATAGCTACCACCGGAAAGCCTGCATTTTGAACTGCCAAAATCACGGAAAACAAAATGTCTTTCGTCATTTGGCAATCAAAATCATAAAAAACAGGCTGCTTCCAGGTTTTTCGCAACCCACGTGCCATTACTACTTGTACATAGTTCGCAGGCTTTCGAACGTAGTCTCCTGCCTGTTCATATTCATATGACTCGACGACTTTCATTTCGTCAAACGCAATGACACAAGTTTTATCATCATCAGAATAATCAGATTTTTGTTTCATGCAATCAATGGAAGCAGTCAGGAGACCCTCGCTTATATTGCTTCTGCGATACCAGCGCTGCAGTGTTGACTCGTGGGGAAGCGGAAATCCCTTGTGGTACAAATGATTGTATGCCCGTGGTCCAGCTGCGTGCAAGCATACGGCGGTGGAAATGTCTTTCCATGAGCACATTACGTTTTGTTCTATAATAAAAAGGATATTCCTATAAAATACTTTGTGTTAATTAAACAGAAGACATACTTTGAAAAACCATTTTACGGATTTGACCTTCGCTGAAAATTTTTTTAAAATTGTTCAAAATGGCATTTGCTTTTTCAAGTTCATTGCTCAAATCCTTTTTTCCATTACAAAACTGGAAGCAGGTTTGACAATCAATGGTTATTAAAATAGTCAAAGAATAATTGTGCCCATAATTTTGAAAGTGGTCTGAGTTACATCACACCTTTCCTGCCTAAATGAGTCTAAACGCCAACCAGCCGTAAGACATAAACGCATATTTGAGCTAATTTTAAATCAGCAGTGGACATTTTGTTTTGACGCGCGCGGAATAGAAGCTCACTTTGCCCATAGTTTGACTAATCTCTTACTGGAAAACTAGCCCTTAGAACACTTTCAAAATTAAGACCACAAGTTCAGTTTTTGTCCACTCACTCCGTTTGAGCTTCATTGTCTTTAACAGGTAGCTTGCTTGCGTCAGTCAATGGAACAGTCAACCTATTTGAACTAAATAATATATTCCTTTGTATTATTAATTAGTTACTCTTTTCTACATACGTAGTTGGGGTTTCAAAACATATTTTAACGGTGGGCCTTTGTTCCGTCATCTCGAAACCGGACCTGCATTTCAAATAATTTGTAACCAATTTTTCATATGAAAATATCTTCACTTACGCCGTTTGCGATAGAACACCGGATGTTACTACATCTGTATTTCCAACCGCGAAACTTGTCCTATACAAAATTCTGGTATTGGCACAATCTTACAATCTAAAAGCTCGATACTTACTCTAAATCCTTATAAGTACAGGCTTCCTCTGGAATCGTGGTAATTGTGCAAACCGGTAGAGCTTTCGGAATGGCTTTTGGCAACAATCTCACAGATTTTCCCGTGGTTGCAATATCCGGACTAGAAAAATGGTCCACACAAATGGAGTCTTTAGCTCCAAGCTGCATCCCGCATGCTGTGCTCCATATCTGCCGCTTTGGTTCCTCATGCGGAACGCGAAAAAAAGGGCCCTTACCCCGTTCAATTCTTTTAAAGCACAACGCACACTTTCCCATTGCTGCTTTTTACCTTTTTAATTGCAAGTTATTTTTATTTTATTAGTTTTAAGCACAAATTTTCACACATAAACGACTCACGAGCCAGAAATTCACAGTGTCAATTAGAAAGTAAACAAAACACATTAAATTCGCCTTCATTTTGACGTAATGCTCTCCACGGCGAAAAATCAGCAAAATCAGCTGGCGCCCCAACACCACCTTGTTTAATACACCTTGGTCTAAACGTTCCCATTTTTAATGACCTGGGCACTCCCTGTATATGCCTGATACAATTATTCACAGGTATTGCCTGCCCATAGAGTTTAACAACCATATAAATCCAAACTTCAGACTTTGTGCAAAACTTATGAAAATTTTGCAAAACTTCACCAAAATGTTTACCTTTTTAATCAGCATCTTTACAAAAATCATGGTATGCCGTTTAATAGTCTATTAAATTTCAGTGTGCATTAGAGGTGCAAAACTATCGATAATCAGACCATCTATAGTATTCGATTTTATTTTAAAAACTATCGATATATCGTCGATAGTATCGTTTATAATTTTCGCTCAATTTTGGTATGAAGATTTCCTTAAAAACATATTCCGAAATGACGTTTGGATGCCCTTGTACACTACTGGTCAATTTTTTTTAATTGTTTAACCGTTAAGTTATTGAATATCTGAAATGAGTTTAAATTGAAAACAATTTATATTTGTGGTTTTAGATATCCTCCATATACATAATGATTTTTATTTACTTTTTATTAAATTGTAAATAGTTGTGAATAGATAATATTGAAAGTTTGGGTATAAGTTAATTTGTATAGCCCAAAATACAATAGCGCAGTGGCAGTGACAGTCGCAGCAATCACAATACGGCGTTGTCAGTGACTGCTTTTTTTGACATTCCCTTTTCTTTGCTTATATTTTTGTTGTTGCCTTTTAGACTTCAGTGACATAAATAGAAGTTGGCTGCGTTTCATTTATGTCAAATTCAACATGCGATATTTGCTGCGATGAAGGCAGTGGCAGTGAATTTAGAGTTTGGGCTAAACTGAGCAGTACTGCTAGCTGCCACTGCTGTATTGTGAGTCGCTTCATTGGACACCACACTTTCTAAAAAACAGCTGATTTCGAAAAACTGCCTCTGTCACTGCGTTATTGTATATTGGGCTTATCAGTTTTTTACTTTAGTAAGCGGTATTTCAAAGGATGCGAGGTTTTCCGTCCTTTCCGAAATTTTTCACTACTCTTTTAAAAGAGTAGCAACCAAATTTTTAGTTCAACTTGGATGTTTAAGAAAAATGAAAGGAAACGAAGAACTAAAACTAGAATAAATACTGAATCACATATCTGTCGGACTATCGATAGGACCAAAACCCATCGATAGTAGCGAAAAATAAAAAAACATCGATACTATCGATAGTGCTATTTAAATATATTAAATTTTTATATTTTAAAGAGCTAATTAAAAAGTTAGAAATTTTGTTGAAAGTTTGCTGAATTTTCATAATTTTTGCACGAAGTATGAAACTTGAATTTAAATGGTGTTTTTTAAGTAATCAGCTACACCCTTAAAAAAGGAAGCATTAAATAAACAAAAGAAAATTAGCCTAAACTGGCTAAAATGTCGCGATCCAGCTTATATTTATTTGGGTTCGCAGACATTGGCTTAAATAAAAATGATTGAAATTGGCCCAGTATTTTTTGAGACTTTTCGGATTAGAAAAAAAATGTCTTTCAATTTTATATAACACATCCGATATGAAAATTTTCTCCGAGATAAGCCTAGCAATCTTTAATAGATTTTGGGTCGCTTAATTTAAAAAAATGGAAACTTATGTATTTGAATTTTAAGAAAATAAGGCCTACAGCAAAATCGGCTAAATCTAGGAGGAAAACGGCTAAACTGGCAACACTGGAAGTAAGTATACTTATGTCTATGTATGTATGTACTATTACCCTAAAAAATGTCATGGTTGATCCTCCTTCCAAGGTTCCATACGATATGTCCGTTTGATCTGCTAAATCAGAAGCACTTTCAATTGGCGTTATCATTCGTTCCACTGTCAGGAATGCAGCCAAATTAGCCGTATATGACGAGATGATTATCAGCGTAAAAAACCACCAAATGCCACCAACAATTCGAGTAGATGTTGCCTAAAGGAAACGGTTACATATAAAAAAAGTGAGTTATCTCAAAATAATGTATGATGAATAAAAATATTAAGCTCTCATCCATGCTTAAGAAACGTGGGTGCTATAAGGCAAACGCCAGTAAAGCAAAATTTGCTTTACATCATTTTTAAAGGGGTAATAATACCAAAGTCTGAGTTTTTGTCTTAATTCCCAATGCTTATTTATACTACTTTACCGACGAAAGCAAATACATATGTATATATGTTAGAGTATGTAGAATTGTACCTACTCTGCAGACTTCTAAATTTGAACACGCATTCGATACAAGCAGATGGGTTACAATAGCACGATCCTCAATAAAAGCATAACGGTTATATTTCGCTTTGCGATTGGAAATAACACCATAATTTCGATATGGCCTTAAATCCTACTGGAAATGGAAATAAAGCCATTATGGTTTTATTGGCCTTTTGAAAATCTCGGTTTAGAAACAATAAAACAATATTTACAACAAAGAAACCAATTAAAATTACACTATTAAAATAAACAAGTATTTTTAAGCAAAAAAGAAAACCGACTTCATCTCTCATATACAAATTTAAGATTACCGTTAATTTCTTCACGATCCAATTACCGGATATAAGCAAACTTAGTATAGGACCACCCTTGAGGTTTCCGATGAAAAAAGAATTATCGAAATCGGTTAACGTGGTCCAAAGTTATGCGGTAAAATTCCCTCAAAAAAATATATATATGTATATATTTCGACGAACTGATAACCTTCTCCTTTTTGTGAAGTCGGTTAAAAAAGATATTACATGGTGCACACGTAAAATTTTTTGTCAAAATATACCAGATTTTAGAGTTGTAAAACTATCGATAGTGCCACCATCGATAGTTCCCATGTTTCAGAAAAAAACTAACATTACTCGTTGATAGTTTCCAGCAATACTATCGATAGTGTCAAACACTACCATCGATAGTACTATCGATAGTCAATGTAATGTTAAAAACTGTTCCAAATTAACAGGGACGGCATCGAAAAACAAAAAACAAAAAAATATTGAAAATATAAACACAGGTACGGCCGTTTTCTTAAGTAACTTTTAACTTTAAAATACAACTTATATTTAAATATTGCTTTAACATGTATAGTTCTGTCTAAGTAAAGCATTTTGTTATCGAATTCTATTTATTTACATATATATTACTGAAGCTTAGAATTACAAATAAAATTATGAGCCTAGTGAAGAAAGCTTCTTCTTATGATCTATAACACTTGGCAACAAAAATGGGAAAAAAATTTGTTGCGGCAAATGTTACAGCTGTTTTTGATTGACTTGTCAGTGCTGATTACGAATCCATGAGCATAAGGTTTCCATCAGCTCCAGATTTTGTGAAAAACGAGGTCAAATTGTCAAAAAATCGGGGTTTTTGGCAATATTTTAGAAGCTTTTGCAAAGAAACAAGAGGCGGTATTAGGCTTAAATTAAAGCTAGAAGTCTCGACTACTATCCCTGAAAATACCATCCCTACACCTTGACCTGATGGTCACTTATAGTCATTTATTGAACAGCAAAACCTGGTTTTGTGCGAAGTTTGAGTACCCACCGCAATTAAACAAAAGGGGATAGAGCCTTCCACTTGGGCGGAAATCAGGGCTTGAACTTTCGACTATAATCGCTTAAAATACCATCCCTTAATTTTAACCCTAAGGTCACTTATAGTTATTTATTTGACAGCAAAAATGATTTTGGCAAAACTTATTTATTCTTTTCAATACCACAGTATTTATTTCAGTATTTTTATATTGTTCAATAAATGACTTTTAGTGACCATCAGGTCAAGGTGCAGAGATATTAGCCGAGAGTTATAGCTTTAATTTAAGCCCCAGTTAAAGGTTCTATCACCTTTTGTTTGTGTGCTAGACTTTCTAAAATATTGCAAAAACCGCGATTTTTTGACACTTTGACCTCGGTTTTCTCAAAATCTGGAGCAGATGGAAACCTTATGCTTACGGACTCGTAATCAGCATAAAAAAGTCTATCNAGATATTAGCCGAGAGTTATAGCTTTAATTTAAGCCCCAGTTAAAGGTTCTATCACCTTTTGTTTGTGTGCTAGACTTTCTAAAATATTGCAAAAACCGCGATTTTTTGACACTTTGACCTCGGTTTTCTCAAAATCTGGAGCAGATGGAAACCTTATGCTTACGGACTCGTAATCAGCATAAAAAAGTCTATCAAAAACAGCTTTATCATTTGCCGCAACAAAATCACTGTTGCCTTGTTTAATTGTTGCGTATTATAAATTTTTAAATATGATATATTTTGTTTAAATTTCGTAATATAAATTTTTGATTTGTTTACAGCCAAGAAACATACAAACGTCAAACACCGATAATAGAAATGCTTTATTTTATTCGTTAATTTTGAGCTCCAGGCCAGTTATTAAATAAAACATAGATTTTGGTAGTTTTACTTATTACATTTATTGATGTCGATATTTCGCCTTCAATCTGAAGGCATCTTCTGGACTGAAAAATACCAAGTGCATACATATTTACGTCAAATTACAAAAAACTTACATCAAGATCGCAACATTACATTATTTCATTATTGAGTTTTTCTACTCGACTAATTCTATGTGCAGAAAAATATTAACAAACAAGCTCAAAGAACACTTAAACATAAACAAGTGAATTTAAGAAAGTCGAAATATAACGTAAATGTAAACAAAAAATATACAAACAACAATACATGAAGTGGTGGACAGTAGGACGGAGAAAATCTGTATGTAGATCAACACGGCATAGCATTGTTATTGTCGGACGAAGTACTGGTGGCGGACCGACGAACAATAACATGAACACATAAACACATGACCACTACGTTATTGGTTTTTGTGCGTGAGAATTAAATTGCGATAGAAATGAGCGCAATTGTCTGTATCAGTTTTAAAATTCATCCTTCTATTATTAGGGGTGTTCATGATGTGTAGCATCTCTAGAGTATAACGTTTATTGTAATTTCTCTCTTCCTTCAAGATTGCTACATTGTCAAAATCGGGATAATGTCCCATATTTTGGCAGTGAGATGTTAAGGCTGTCTTATTGTCCATAGAGTTATTCCTTAATTTTATGTTATTTATGTCTTCAATTTAGATTTGGTTGTCCCCACATATACCATATCGCATACGTGGGACCCGTCACAATCGCATGGTATTCTGTAAATTACGTGAGATTTCTCATTTTTAGGAATTTTGTCTTTGGTGTTGGTGTATATTTGTTTTAAAGTATTATCATACGTAAACGCTATGTGAAATTTTTCTCTGTCAAACATTTTAGAATGCTTAATCCTCTCTGATAATCCTGGAACATACGTTGCCGATGTATAAATTTTCTTCTCATTTGATTTATCTTTATTGGACTTGATATAGTAATCGCGGATGAGTTTGTTGATTAAGCCATGAGGAAATTCGTTTTTCTCCAGGATTTCTTTGATAATGCCAATATTTTTCCTGTGGTATATCTTATCACTTATGGTGAGTACTCTTCGGATGAAGTTGGTAGCCGTATTTATAATTGTCCTCCTTTCGTGGTTAGAATTGAAATTTATAATTTCCCTGGTGCTGTAGGTTTCTTATACCAGTCAACTGTTAATGCACTTCCTTTTCTGATTATTAGGGTGTCCAAGTATAGTAGTTGTCCTTCATTTTCTATTTCTGTTGTGAATTTTATAGTTTTGTTAAAATTGTTTAAAGTGTTGAGTATCTTGTCTATGTTTTCCGTTTTTACAATCGCAAATAAATCATCAAAATATTTGGTAAGTAGCCGTGGTTTGCTGTTAGAGTCTTTTTCGAATTTATTTAAAAGTTCTTCCATAACTATATCCGCTATGACCGGTGAATCAGGTGAACCCATAGGCATTCCTGACTTCTGCTCATAAATCTTATCATTGTATTTGAAGTAGCAGTTCTAGTAGCGGTTTAATGTAGTATTTTAGTATGGTTAAGAAAAGCTCTCTAGCTCTNTTTATGTCTTCAATTTAGATTTGGTTGTCCCCACATATACCATATCGCATACGTGGGACCCGTCACAATCGCATGGTATTCTGTAAATTACGTGAGATTTCTCATTTTTAGGAATTTTGTCTTTGGTGTTGGTGTATATTTGTTTTAAAGTATTATCATACGTAAACGCTATGTGAAATTTTTCTCTGTCAAACATTTTAGAATGCTTAATCCTCTCTGATAATCCTGGAACATACGTTGCCGATGTATAAATTTTCTTCTCATTTGATTTATCTTTATTGGACTTGATATAGTAATCGCGGATGAGTTTGTTGATTAAGCCATGAGGAAATTCGTTTTTCTCCAGGATTTCTTTGATAATGCCAATATTTTTCCTGTGGTATATCTTATCACTTATGGTGAGTACTCTTCGGATGAAGTTGGTAGCCGTATTTATAATTGTCCTCCTTTCGTGGTTAGAATTGAAATTTATAATTTCCCTGGTGCTGTAGGTTTCTTATACCAGTCAACTGTTAATGCACTTCCTTTTCTGATTATTAGGGTGTCCAAGTATAGTAGTTGTCCTTCATTTTCTATTTCTGTTGTGAATTTTATAGTTTTGTTAAAATTGTTTAAAGTGTTGAGTATCTTGTCTATGTTTTCCGTTTTTACAATCGCAAATAAATCATCAAAATATTTGGTAAGTAGCCGTGGTTTGCTGTTAGAGTCTTTTTCGAATTTATTTAAAAGTTCTTCCATAACTATATCCGCTATGACCGGTGAATCAGGTGAACCCATAGGCATTCCTGACTTCTGCTCATAAATCTTATCATTGTATTTGAAGTAGCAGTTCTAGTAGCGGTTTAATGTAGTATTTTAGTATGGTTAAGAAAAGCTCTCTAGCTCTCCATTTCGAATCTATGATCTCTATTGCTAAGTCTACGGGGATGCTCGGGAATAACGATACGACATCAAAAGACACCAAACTTTCATCGTCATAAATATGGGTATTTCCAATCTTGTTTTTGAACTCGATCGCATCTTTAACGTTATACTTTGAGGACATTGTTATATTTTTGAGTATGCGGACAATATATTTGCATAAGTTGTAAGACGGTGAATTGGCGGACGAACAAATAGGTCTCAGGGGAACTCCTTCTTTATGGATTTTCGGCAATCCGTAAATTCAAGGGGGGGTTGCCGTTTTGCTGCTGGTTCTTTTCCTTTAAATCAATTATTTTGTTAGCATACATCTTCTCCACTATTTCATTATTTTTCCCTTGCAGCTTATTTGTAGGGTCACGTTTTAAAACCCTATATGTTGAGATGTCATTTACACTTTTCTGCATCTTCATGTCATATTCTGATTTGTTCATCGCTACAGTTACGTTCCCTTCGTCAGCATTGAGGATCAAAATTTGGTCATGGTTTTTCAGAAACGTCTTAGTAGAGTGAAGGGTATTATGAATAAACTTATCTCTAATTGTATATGTCATCTTATTTATGTAATCTCGTATTAAAGTCGTCAAGTTGTTTCCTTTAATTTCCTGTTTTTCTTTATCTTTAATCGTCTGTATGCAGTTCTCCCCATCTGCTATAATCTTAAATAGCGGAAGCTCTTTATTGGATATAGGTAAGGCGAATTTCGGTCCTAAAGATAGGATCCACTGAATGTAATCTGGAATTTCTGTACTTGTTATATTGCAAAACCATTCTGGGACAGCCCTAATGTTAAGTAATTGTTTTTGTTTCTCTCTTAATTTTTCATACTTGCTAGCTTGTGTTTTCTTAGTAGTTGTAGTGAGGGTATTAATTATTCTTTCCTCACTTTCAAAAAATGCATTATAATCCCGCATCCTTAATTGTTGTTTAATATGTACTTTTATTGATTTCACCTCTTTTCCTTTTTGTCGAAGTAGCTCCTCATGCCTTAATCAACAAAAACATCCGCGATTACTATATCAAGTCCAATAAAGATAAATCAAATGAGAAGAAAATTTATACATCGGCAACATATGTTCCAGGATTATCAGAGAGGATTAAGCAATCTAAAATGTTTGACAGAGAGAAATTTCACATAGCGTTCACGTATGATAATACTTTAAAACAAATATAGCAATGGTGACGGGTCCCACGTATGTGATATGGTATATGTGGGGACAACCAAATCTAAATTGAAGACAAGGATTTCCGCTCATAAATCTAACATAAAATTAAGGAATAACCCTATGGACAATAAGACAGCCTTAACATCTCACTGCCAAAATATGGGACATTATCCCGATTTTGACAATGTAGCAATCTTACAGGAAGAGAAAAATTACAATAAACGTTATACNACATAAAATTAAGGAATAACTCTATGGACAATAAGACAGCCTTAACATCTCACTGCCAAAATATGGGACATTATCCCGATTTTGACAATGTAGCAATCTTGCAGGAAGAGAGAAATTACAATAAACGTTATACTCTAGAGATGCTACATATCATGAACACCCCTAATAATAGAAGGATGAATTTTAAAACTGACACAGACAATTGCGCTCATGTCTATCGCAATTTAATTCTCCCGCACAAAAACCAATAACGTAGGTGTCATGTGTTTATGTGTTCATGTTATTGTTCGTCGGTCCGCCACCAGTACTCCGTGCGACAATAACGATGTTATGCCGTGTTGATCTACATACAAATTTTCTTCGTCCTACTGTCCACCACTTCATGTATTGTTGTTTGTAAATTTTTTGTTTACATTTACGGTATTTCGACTTGCTTAAATTCTCTTGTTTATGTTTAAGTGTTCTTTGAGCTTGTTTGTTAATATTTTTCTGCACATAGAATTAGTCGATTGGAAAAACTCAATAATGTAAGTTGCGTTTTTGATGTAAGTTTTTTGTAATTTGACGTAAATTTGTATGCATTTGGTGTTTTTCAGTCCTGCAGATGCCTTCAGATTGAAGGCGAAATATCGACATCAATAAATGTATTAAGTAAAACTACCAAAATCTATGTTTTATTTAATAACCGTCCTGGAGCTCAAAATTAACGAATAAATTATAATATAACGCCCAAAATAAAAAAAAACTAATCAGAAATGCTTTACTTCAGACGTAGCCTTATGGTTTGAAGCAACGTTTAAATATAAAGGGAGCTTTTCAATTAAAGGTTGCTTGAGAAAATGGGCATTAAAGGAGGAATTACAATGAAAGTATCACTGATAATAAAAAATTGACAAACTTAAAAAACTGACGCGCAGCTAAATGGAGACATTATAATAAAATCAGCTGTGCTAGAGGTTTTATACTATCGATAGTCAACTAGTACTATCAATAGTTTAACCTTTTTCGAGAAAAACTATCACTACTCATCGATAGGGGCAAAAAAATAAAACTATCGATACTATCGATAGTACCATCGATAGTTTGACACCTCTACCAGATTTTATTAAAAAGTAAAATGACTGTATTAAAACTAATAAAGGTACGTAATATAGAAACAAATTTATAAGAAAAAAATATTTATAACAAAGGACTGACTTTATTGTTTCCTAAGATAATTCCTCCTCCTTATGTTTATATATCAAAAATATCCGACTTCTTAGACATTAAAAAGCAGGTTTAGCAGTGACCTAATGTCATTTTTATACTTACATACATACATATGGACAAATCTCCGGAACCGTGGGATTCAACGCTAAAAAAAACGTTTATTTTTAAATTGAACGCACAAAAATAAATTATACATTAAATGGCCTGAAATCCATTGAAGAAATATTAACTTCTTGTGTGATTCATTTTTGTCAAATGCTTTAAGTGTTATAAGTAGGGCTCGGAATACCATGCACTAATAAATCGAAAATATGCGTATATAATATGCACCCAAAATTCAAAAATATGTGCTACAAGTGAAATATGCAATTAAAAATATTTTCCTACTATTTTATTGCCGGTACTAAAATAAATAACACATATATTTTAACAATAAAATAACGAAAACAATTTACTTCAAAATACAAAGCATATTATGTATAAAATTAGTTTATAATCAAGCAGACAGTTACAATCTTGTGTAAATAGAAACATTGATAGTTTAATAGTGGTTCAGTTTAATGGTTGGTTGATTTAAGTGGATTGTCACTGGTGACTTGGTGACAAGTAATTAGCAAGTTTGCCATTTTGATACCACAACTCGACCAACCTACAGTAATTTGGCGGCTTTAAGGAATTTCAGTACGTCGTACAGAGAGAGTACGTCGTGCACTCTAAAACATTCTGCAGGAATGGCAGACACTCGCAGAGAAGTGTTCGACTGTCTCTTTTGAGCCAAGGCCATCGCAACTGCGGCAGAACCTGTTGAAGGGCAATCCCATCCTTTCGACATGTACCCCAACAGGCCAGTACCCTGTGCACGCTGCAGTAACCCTGCAAAAATCGCGACTACTCCATGCATACGTGTAAAGAGTACTCCCTAAGGACCAAGGAGTACTCCAAAATAAACCACAATTCATATAAAAAATATGGTCCAATTAACATTGCGATGTCCTAGGGCAGGACCATATACTCCATCCCCGCATTACATCAGAGTAGCACAAAACTACTCCAACATAATAACAATGGCATTGTTGCTATATTTTTTCATTTGTACACGCTTTTGTTCTTCACTTCTCAAATACTTTTTCGAAATTAATATAAACCAAGACAAAAATTAAAAATTATATGTTGCCTCTGACGGTATTCGAACCCGAACATGCTGGGGGCTAAGAACTAACAGCGAGCATCTCTATACGTTCAGCTACAGCCAGACATGCAAATGTGCTTTCAAATGCTCAACTTCAATCACGTTTCGTTAAAACACGAGCAGTGATCGGATAACAAACAATAAGCTAGCGCAGAGACACCAGTTGGTCCGCTACAGCATGACAGAGGAACACTTTTGTAAGTACTCCAATTTACCACAAATAGGCTACATGATCCAACGATTTTTGCAGGGAAGTTTGTAGGTATCTTCTTTGCTAATTCCTAAGAGAGCTTTGGTTTTACGTGGGTCGTAGGACAACCAGAACTGCCGGGTAATCCTGTACGATCCTGTACGGTTCCACCTCTGCTTGGTCTTCAAATGATAAATTTCGGTAATTTTTGCGTGGAACACATTCAGTGCGGTGCCGCACCTTGCTAGTTCGTTCCTATGTGCCGGGACCCATATTAGGGTAATTTTGTATTAGATAAATATATATGCCAGCTCTCTCCTTCAGTACTCCACTAATTGAAATCTAACAGAGGTAGAAGAAAGTGCCTTATCTATGATGAAATTGATGGTAAAATTGTACTTTTTTGGTACATTTTGGAAGCCAAAAGTACATTGGTACTACATTGACATTTTTGATACATTTTTGTCAAGATACGGTACTGCAGCACAATTATGTCGAAATACCACACTCTATTTATTTGGAGTTTTGAATTTTTGTGGTGTTTATTAAAAAACGAAACTCTACTTAAATCAAAAAATAATAATTGCTGTCATAATAGGTCTATTCATAAAATTTTCCAGTAAGTACTAGCAGCCAGAGAATAAAATAATCGTAGCGAGTAAAATTGAGGGAAGACTAAAATATCAGAAAAAGTTATTGAACGCAACACCAGTAAAAAAGTGCAACTTATATTACATTTACATTGAGCCCAAATGCGTCATTTGGGCGAGAAACCTCAAATGCGAGGCCAAATCACGCATTTCTCCATACAAATTCACATTTCCAGAATGACGCATTTCGACGCATTTACACAAAATCACGAAACAAATGCGTTCCAATTGCCGTACTATTTTATTGAACGCACTCAGAAACAAAAGTTCCACAAAAGCTTTGGTTTGTCTTTGACATTTGGAATTTTTCAAACACAAAACAAACACAACGAAATAAATAAATCTTTGAAATTTGTGTGTAAAAATTGTTAATTTATACAAGAGCTTTACACATTTTTAGTTTAATCAAAGAATAATTGCCTTTTTGTGTCCAAAAAGCGTTAACAATATAATAAATGTAGTGTTTGTTTACATACATTTTGTTTTTGTCTTCCCTTTTCATTTGATGAGAAGTCAAAGCAAATGCGGATCAAGCAGTGTAAACACCTTCAAATGACTGATTTCAAATCACGCATTTTGGTCCAATGTAAATGTAATATTACGCCATTCTGACTTTCTGATAGATAAATTTGGTAGGAGCGTTTTTGTATTATCCACACAAAATCATTCAACAGCGAAAATTCTGAGCAGTTTGCAAAATTTGCAAAAGCTTGTAGTCTTCGAAACAGCTGATAACTTTCACAGTTGCAATAGGTGGTTTATTTGGTAATTTATTATCCGCTTGGTGCATTGCCCCTAATTTCTAATTTTTTTAATATTGAATACTTTTGTATAAGAAAAATGTTTCTCACATATAAACTAATTATCTCGGAATGAATAAGTTTTTTTCCAACAAAAATTTTTGATACCATATTATGACGCGTTCAATAATAAAAGAATCTCCTCCAAGCACCCTTCCTTGTTTCACAAAAATTAAGTAGATATAGCTACCAGGGACCAAAAATAACTGTTATCTCAAATTTACAAATTGAAAACGTTGCCTAAATTCTGAAATTTAACGAAAACGTTGTTTCATAACAGTTAATAGATGAGAAGTAGTTATTTCCCAACGTTTATTTTTTACGTTGCTCGATAACGGTTATTGCCCAACGTTTATTTTTTATGTTGGTTGATAACAGTTATTGCCCGATGTTTATTTTTACGTTATCTGATAATAGTTATTTCACTCTCTCACTTTTACTTAATCATCTTTATCTTATTCTCCATCTCCATCTTCATCAATATTCTAATCTTACAACGTAAAAAATTAACGTTGTAAAATAACTCTTATCCAGCAACGTAAAAAAATAAACGTTGGGAAATAACTCTTATCGGCAACGGAAAAAATATTTCTCCTGCATAACAGCTATCAGGCAACGTAAAATGTTAACGTTGGGTATAACTCTTATCGACGAAATAAAAAATATTTCTCATCTAATAACTGTTATGGAGCAACGTTTTTGCTATAAGACTTATAACTGTTATGTCCCTGATAGCTACTAATGTGCCTTTAAAATTATCCCATTTTTATTTTAACGATATACTGACAAATTCGGTCAGAACCTTTGAGCATTATTATCTATTTTGGTATATTTCTGGGGAAAATATGATTTAAAAATTGTATACGGCACCCATAGTTAACGCTCGGAAATTAGAAAATTAGAGATTAATAGTAAATTAACTAAACTAAACTTTTCTTCCTTTCTTTTGTTTATTCACGAACACAAGTGTGTGGTCAGCAGACTTTTTTACTTGTAAGTTTTCGCAGGTAAAATTTTTTCCAGCAGAAAGTGGCAGATTCCAGTGTCATTTTGCGCTCTCGATTTCCCCCACTCTGCAAGATTTTAGGTACGAGAGCACTGCTATTAACTTGTTTATTTCTATAAAAGGAAATATTTTTGAGAAACTTCCATTTCGTTAAATGGAACGGGTCTTTTTGAAAATTTTTGATACTAATAGCACTTAGATAATAAGTATAACTTGTATGCTTTTGTTGATTACCTTGGTGTTTTTGTGGCCTTTTCAAACAATTTTTTTGCACTTATGTTTTCCACCTTCGACACTCCATGTTTTATATCATGATTTTTATACAGAAAATCTAAAAACATACATATATGTACAGTAATACCCGCTTAAGTACCTCACGAAAAATGTCAGCTTTTTGAGGTACTTAGGCGGGTTGGGTACTTAAGCGAACATAATTATTGATGTAGTTACATCTTTTTGTTAACATACATAAATATGTAAATCCTTGAATAAAACATAGACATTTAATAAAGTATACGTATTTATTTAAGATTTTTCGATTAAAATACAGTTCATTCCCTAACAAATACCATGTAAACTTAAGCTTAAGATTTTATAGAACACTTAAAGAAAAAAATTCATGAAAATTAAAATTTTTTTAAAGATGTGTTTTTTAAGTATACAGTTTATAGCCCATTCAATTTTAGTGTAATAATGTGCAAGTTTCAAGTGGCTAAAAATTACCGTGGATTTTTTATAATTTTTTTGCCGAAGGTGTGTAACGCTGCTACTGAATTTGAAAATACGTAAATACTTTAAGGAATTTTAAAAGAGCACTTAANTTATTTCACTCTCTCACTTTTACTTAATCATCTTTATCTTATTCTCCATCTCCATCTTCATCAATATTCTAATCTTACAACGTAAAAAATTAACGTTGTAAAATAACTCTTATCCAGCAACGTAAAAAAATAAACGTTGGGAAATAACTCTTATCGGCAACGGAAAAAATATTTCTCCTGCATAACAGCTATCAGGCAACGTAAAATGTTAACGTTGGGTATAACTCTTATCGACGAAATAAAAAATATTTCTCATCTAATAACTGTTATGGAGCAACGTTTTTGCTATAAGACTTATAACTGTTATGTCCCTGATAGCTACTAATGTGCCTTTAAAATTATCCCATTTTTATTTTAACGATATACTGACAAATTCGGTCAGAACCTTTGAGCATTATTATCTATTTTGGTATATTTCTGGGGAAAATATGATTTAAAAATTGTATACGGCACCCATAGTTAACGCTCGGAAATTAGAAAATTAGAGATTAATAGTAAATTAACTAAACTAAACTTTTCTTCCTTTCTTTTGTTTATTCACGAACACAAGTGTGTGGTCAGCAGACTTTTTTACTTGTAAGTTTTCGCAGGTAAAATTTTTTCCAGCAGAAAGTGGCAGATTCCAGTGTCATTTTGCGCTCTCGATTTCCCCCACTCTGCAAGATTTTAGGTACGAGAGCACTGCTATTAACTTGTTTATTTCTATAAAAGGAAATATTTTTGAGAAACTTCCATTTCGTTAAATGGAACGGGTCTTTTTGAAAATTTTTGATACTAATAGCACTTAGATAATAAGTATAACTTGTATGCTTTTGTTGATTACCTTGGTGTTTTTGTGGCCTTTTCAAACAATTTTTTTGCACTTATGTTTTCCACCTTCGACACTCCATGTTTTATATCATGATTTTTATACAGAAAATCTAAAAACATACATATATGTACAGTAATACCCGCTTAAGTACCTCACGAAAAATGTCAGCTTTTTGAGGTACTTAGGCGGGTTGGGTACTTAAGCGAACATAATTATTGATGTAGTTACATCTTTTTGTTAACATACATAAATATGTAAATCCTTGAATAAAACATAGACATTTAATAAAGTATACGTATTTATTTAAGATTTTTCGATTAAAATACAGTTCATTCCCTAACAAATACCATGTAAACTTAAGCTTAAGATTTTATAGAACACTTAAAGAAAAAAATTCATGAAAATTAAAATTTTTTTAAAGATGTGTTTTTTAAGTATACAGTTTATAGCCCATTCAATTTTAGTGTAATAATGTGCAAGTTTCAAGTGGCTAAAAATTACCGTGGATTTTTTATAATTTTTTTGCCGAAGGTGTGTAACGCTGCTACTGAATTTGAAAATACGTAAATACTTTAAGGAATTTTAAAAGAGCACTTAAAAGGGGAAAATTATAGGTAAAATGGTAAATGGGGTACAAAAAAATGAGGTACTTAAGCGGGTTGGGTAAATAAGTGGGGAGGTACTTAAGAGAGAGATTTTCTTCAGATTACATTCAAAAATTCACATTGCCTAAAAATGTTGGTTACTTAAGCGGGTTAGGTACTTAAGAGGGGGGTACTTAAGCGGGTTTCACTGTAACTATGTACGTATGGTCTTTTAAATGTTAGTATTTTCTCGGCTTATTTAGTACACTTTTTTTTGCCATTGGGTATAAAATTAAAAAACTCATTTATCATCCCTGATTCAGATGAATATGTGGGAAAAAATTAAAGGTATTTTTTTTTGTCAAAAGATTTCGCACTAAATTTATATGGTTGCATATCAAATAAAGCAAAAATATGCAAACCCCATATTCATTTTTTGTCAAATATATTCAAATATCCACAATAAATATACAAAAACAGGTATTTTTTGCAAAAAATATATTAATTTTTGAATGTTCCGGAGAATTGCCCATATACACATACATATATACTTTTTCCTCTCAGACATATCCGTCCATTTAACTTGTTCATGTACTGTTTTTGTTGAAACTTTAAATTTTGTAACTTTAACTCTTGAACAGTGAACGAGTGGCATTTTATTATTATTTTTTCCATTCAAAGTACCGTAGATAGCCATAAAGACAAATTCAAAACGGTAAAAAATCATCTGACATTGTGACCATTTCGACAGGGCAAAAGGCCTTTGATGTGGCCATAATGTCAATTTCCCATATGAACTTATGTCACCCGATAAAAATTTGTTCAAATATAAGTGCGCTTTTTTGCTTTATTACTTAATTGTAAAACTTAAAAGTTGATCTTATTGCTCAACCAGAAATGAAATAAAGCAAATTTGTGTTATTTAACTTTCAATTGGGAATTAACACAAATTTGTCGTTTGCCTTATTGACATAAATCCACTTTCGTAAGGGAATTAATATCAATGACATTAGCACAAAAGCCAAAAGTTTAATTTTTAAATAAGATGTAATACCAGGACGTCGGCCGCTGTGGTGTAGTGGCAAGCAGTGCGCGCTTCCACTCCGCAACGCCTGGGTTCAATCCCTGGTCAAAGCAACATCGCAAAAAATATAGAAAAAAGGTTTTTTCTTAACAGCGGTCGTCCCTCGGCAGGCAATGGCAAACCTCCGAGTGTATTTCTGCCATGAAAAACAGCTTCTCATAAAAATACAATCGCCGTTCGGAGTCGGCGTAAAACTGTAGGTCCCTCCGCTTTGTGTGACAACATCAAGCCGCACGCCACAAATCGGAGGAGAAGCTCGGCCAAACACTAACATATGAGTAAGCGCCAATCTATTATATTATATTATAATACCAGGACAAGTAATTTTTAAGCATAAAACAAAACCGACTTCAATTCTCATATAAAAATTTATGATTATCGTTAATTTCTTCATGATCCAATGATCGGATTTAAACCAAATTAGTATGGGACTACCTGTGAGGTAACACCTTTCCTCTAAGAATTATAGAAATCGCTTAACGTGGTCCAAACTTATCCGGAATTGATAACCTTATTCTTTTTGTGTAGTCGGTTGGTTAAAAACAAAACTGACTTCAATTCTCATATAAAAATTTAAGATTTTCGTTAATTTCTTCATGATCAAATGATCGCGTTTAAACCAAACTAGATGGGACCACCTGTGAGGTAACACCATTCCTGTAAAAAAAGAATTAGGACATCGGTTAACGTAGTCCAAAGTTATGCGGTAAAATACATTAAAAAAAATTACGAATTGATAAGCTTCTCCTTTTTGTGAAGCAAAAACAAAACCAACTTCAATTCTCATATAAAAATTCAAGATTATCGTTAATTTCCTCATGATCCAATGATCGGATTTAAACTAAATTAGTATGGGACCACCTGTGAGTTAACACCTTTCCTTTATAGAAATCGGTTAACGTGGTCCAAAGCTGCCCATGCCTGGTTTAAATGGAGGGCTGCAGACGAGTCGTCAGCTTCAGTGATGCCAGATTGTGGGTAATTTCCCTATTTGAGGAATATTTTGCATCAAAAATTATTAAAAGGGAAAAAAGGGACATTTCATATAAATAAGGGAATGTCTTTTGACGCAGTTGTTGTTGTTGATCAAAATTCAAGAATATTCGACATTCTTACGTAATTAATCGTTCTGAAGATGTGATGTGGAGTGAAATGGTATATAATTGTTAAAAAGTATAAGGACAATTTCGAAAATTTTCTTACGTTAACCAATTCAAGCGCTGAGTAAGAAAGAATCTTTTCAGTTGTAACTGGTGTTTCATGTAAAAAGCGGAACAAATTATCTGATGAAATGTTAAATAGCACATGAATGTGCTTCAATTTTAAAGTCACCAAAAAATTCTTTTATGCCCTTAGTGAGTGAGCAAAAAAATGAAAGTGAAAAAATGAATGAGTGAAAAAATGCAGAAAAAGGGGTTTTTTCTTAACAGCGGTCGGCCATCGGCAGGCAATGGCAAACCTCCGAGTGTATTCCTGCCATGAAAAACAGCTTCTCATAAAAATACACTCGCCATTCGGAGTCGGCGTAAAACTGTAGGTCCCTCCCCTTTGTGTGACAACATCAAGGGGACCGCCACAAATTGGAGGAAAAGCACATATGTGTAAGCGCCAAACTATTATTATTATTTTATATGAGTTTTACTGAAACATGTATATGTTTAAATTCGTTGGGAATTTTTTGGGATAAATTTTCAAGATGTGGGTAATTGAGGGATTTTTTCCCCATTTTCGTGGGATTTTTAACAGAAAATGTCTGGCATCACTGGTCAGCTTCACGAATTCGTCGAAGTAAGCTAGCTGTAAATCGCTTGGTGAACAGCAGTGTTGGTAGCTAGGCTTGCTATATGAGTGAATTAGTGTGAACAATTCATGCGTAGTCAAGAATTTCCACAAATGAATTCAAATTCTAGCGAGATGCAAGTGAACGTACGTTGTTGTTGTTTTAAGTACATTTCTTGATAAACTTGATGTGGAATTTTTGTAATATTTTCAGTCTTGTACAAAAATTTTAGTGAACGGACGTGTTGTGTGATTACTATTTTTACATATGGGGATACATATCTTGTAAGAATGCTTTAATACTGTTCCACTAATGGATTTTTGTATGTTTGAAACCTTAATACAGTCATATGCATACAGCAGTAGTGCAAGTGTATGGTTAGAGTACGCATACGCTCTGAGAAACCACGCGTGTTAAATGGAAATGAAGGTTAATTTATACTGGCATGTATACACAGCAGCAAGCTCATGCCACCAACAGCGATGTCGTATGCATAAAATTTCTACTGGGACGCTTAGAAAAGGGGAAGAAGAAGAAGTTTGTTTACAATTTTCCGTGTGCGTGCATGAATTTCATTAAAAAAAAAAAAAACAGATAAAACTATAAAATTTGTGCAAATAATTAAAAACAACTGAAAAACAATTAAAAAATAATCTAGAAGTCTAGAAAAAAGAAGTCTGATGAGGAGATGTGGTGATCTCCGAAATAGTGCTATAACTTCTACCGCTTAGACTTTGTTGCTTTTTCAATTTTTCCTAATAAACAATCGTGGTACAAAGCTCAATAAAAATATTAAAAAATAATAATTTTTCATCAATTGACATTTTTGCGCCTGTTACTTTGACGCTTTGAAGTTGCTTCGTGTGCAGGTCAGGTCAGGCGTAGAGGAGTCGTCGCTGCATAAAAAATTTAATACGCGTCTAAACCAATAGGGCCCGTGTACAGACTGCCTATACGGCGTTTATTTGGATGTCACACTATGATTTTCGAAAACGTAAGATTTTTTATGGACAAATAAAAACGCTGCCAAGTAATTTCGATTTCGCAGCACCTCAAATAAATCAGTTTTGTGAGAAAAAGAATATTTCTCGTGAAAATGTTTGTGTGATAACTTTTTACGACTTTAAGTGCGGCTTAACTCAAAAATAAAGCTGGGAACGTCTTTCTTCGGCTTTTTATAACGAACCACCATAAAAAACCATGACAAATAATTGGTTTGCAGAGCATCAGTCACAGTGATGAATACCGTGAGTTTTGATTTCACAGCATCTAAAATAAATCAGTTTTGTGAGAAAAAGAATATTTCTCCTGAAAATTTTTGTGTGATAACTTGTTACGACTTTAAGTGCGGCTTACATAAAAAAAAGCTGAAAACGTCTTTCTTCGGCTTTTTTATAAAGAAGCATCATAAAAAACCATGACAAATGATTGGTTTGCAGAACGTTAGGCTCAGTGATGAGGGATCGGCATGTGACATACCGGAAGATAGACATCCTCGCACATTGCAAAAAGTCAAATACAAACGATTTTGCATGAGCATTTAGTAGTGAAGAATGTCTGCATTCCTTGGATTCCACACACAATTTCTTCGGTTATCGCGATTTTGTATGAGATTTAGTAGTGAAGAAAACTGAATTTTCAAAAAATATTAAACAAATTTCTTCGCTCATGAGACATTCTTTTTTAAGGTAACACGTATTCGTGGATTTTTTTTCTTCGGAGATATGATCTGTCAAAGTTTGTATTTTTTCGTGATTCTGACTAATCATGTACTTCTTCAAATCGTTATATCTCGGGTTCTACTGATCGCAGAGACTTCATCGTTATCGACGTTACCGACTCTCTGTTGTATGCATGCAGTCGAAGACGTCGATAACGATGTTTAACCGCAAATTAGTGTTAACCAGACATTGAGTAACCGGCCCTAAGAAATATTATTTTCCAATTTTTAGTCCATTTATAAAAGCGTTGTATATTAAAAAGTTTTATTTTATTTTAATTATTTTCTACTTTTTAATCGGATATGTACAAAATTTTGCAATAGATATTAAAATAGTTCAACTTGCAGTGAAAGAGAACAGGAGACTATGCAAGCAAAATGTTGTTTGCTCACGTTACATTCGTACATACTAGGAATGTTAATCCCGGGATCACGGACTTTTTAAGGTCCCGAAAATCCCGGGATTCTTGGCGAGTAATCCCTAGATTTTCGGGATTTGTAATTTGCCCTAATGGCAACAATAGAAACTCCTTTTCTTAGCTATATTTCTATTTTTATTTAATAATTAATATTTTTTTATAAATGTCTAGCTCATTATACATATAACACCGCGCGATAATAAATTTTAAACACAATGTGAGGACCCCGGATCCTGTGGCCCTGGGCCCCACAATAATTCTTTTATATACATATATAATTTGTATTAAATTGTATATTTGGAATTGTAAGAAAAACGCTTTGCATATATGTATGTACACGCACATATTTAATGAAATTTGTTATTTGAGTTATACTAGTTTTACTTACATACACACGTACATATATGTATAGGGCTCATTCCATCTCAAATCACCCAGGCCGGCGGAAAGTGAATTTAAGATAGCGATAAAACTCACAGGGATTGTTCCTTGAACAATTTAAGGAGACACGTATTTTTTCTTTTTGCTCAGAAATGCGAATTTTTCGAATAATGAATTTTTTTCTTTTTGAGTACGAACGCTTCTTTTTTCCTCTCTTAATAGCAACTTTTGATGAAATCGTTTATAACTGCCGCAAAAAAGCAAGGATTCTAACGATTTTTTTTT
>NW_016157220.1:332835-346836 GCF_001687245.7 Rhagoletis zephyria | reverse complement strand
AAAAAAATTTTTTTTTTGTTTATAAACAATAATTAATTATTAATAAACAATTACTGAAGTTTAGTTCACCAGATCGATTCAGTAGATCAATATCTGCAATTAAAAAAAAAAATCGTTAGAATCCTTGCTTTTTTGCGGCAGTTATAAACGATTTCATCAAAAGTTGCTATTAAGAGAGGAAAAAAGAAGCGTTCGTACTCAAAAAGAAAAAAATTCATTATTCGAAAAATTCGCATTTCTGAGCAAAAAGAAAAAATACGTGTCTCCTTAAATTGTTCAAGGAACAATCCCTGTGAGTTTTATCGCAATCTTAAATTCACTTTACGCCGGCCTGGGTGATTTGGGATGGAATGAGCCATAGATATATTTTGAATTATTACTTTGTATGCACAGTAGAGTGGTCCAAAATAATAAGGTCGGAATTTTAATGCCGCCACCACCTAGGATTGTTCTGAACCGAAAATAAATATACCCATTTTTTCTCATTTTGAAATCAAAAAATATTTAGGGAGTGCTCACAGCGCTCAAAGTTTTCCATGTAACTATTTTATATGGGGAAAAAAGCAAAATTTCGTAAAAATGGTATAAAACTCTTGAAAATCAATATTTTTCAATCGTAAAACCGTGGTTCTCTTCAGGAGACTTCAAATACTAATATCCAGTTGTTTATTTAACCATCTTTTATGATTAAAGATTTTTTATTGGTCCCCCCATTGCATTTTCTAGCACCTATAAAATATAGTTACCATGAAACAATTGGTAAAGGAACAATTGGGTATTATTACCGGGAACCTCCTGAAGATAAGCAAGCTTTTCCGATCGAAAAATATTGATTTTCCAGAATTCTACACTATTTCTACGAAAAGTTGTTTTTTCCCCATATAAAATACATTGAAAACTTTGAGCGCTTTGAGCACACCCTAATTTGTTCTTTTTTTCAAAAAAAAAAATAGGGGTATATTTTTTTTTGGTATACAACAATCCTAGGGGCTGGCGGCTTTAAAAATGCGACCTTATTTTTTTACATACATTTTTGGACCACTTTAATGCACAGTATAAGAAATACCTACAACATACAATACCTACATAAAATGTATAAATCACAAACAATTGTAATGAGGATAACTGTCTGCGGATGGACAAGAATGATATAAGAGGATCAGTGCTAACAAGCATTGTTGATTTAGCTAGGCATACGTGGCATGCGTCGCAACGTGGGTCACACGGGTAGTGGAAGAGGGATCAAACCTCCGAGACTATTAGTATATACTCGAAGTGGGCTTTAACCACTGATACTGGTGCTAGCTGTAGCTTTTAAACCTACTCTAGTTATATATTTTAGAGAGTGGATATAGCAAGAGTACAGAAAATAAAGAGGCTATAAACGAGAAGCGAGTGTGTTCTAATTTTTTGAGGAGATAGGGTGTTTACTCCTTACAGGACCCTGGACAACCGAGAGCTACGCCCAGCACTCAGGAAAGTCCGTTACAAATGGCGCCCGAGCAGGGACCCTAAAGGAAACAAACATAAAGGAGAGTGCCGGGGAGAAAAAAAAGTGAAGTGAAAAAAGGAGAACAGAAAAAAAAAATGGTGAAGAGAAAGTGGGTACATTACCTCAACCGAGAGGAGCTACTAACCTATATGGAAGAGTTCGGTCTCGAACAGACCGGAACAGTCGAAGGGCTGCGAAGACGCTTCTCTGCATTTATACAAGAAGAGACTAACAACGAAGACCACCAAACGCGGTCGAAGAGCTAGAAGCGAAACACTCGAAGCCTGCGCTGACTGTTACCGCAGCAACACCCAGTGGAAGCCAGGGAGCCAGTGTCACGCAGTCACCAATGCTCGTTGACGCGTTTGAGACACCACAACCATACGCAACGTATCCTACGACATCACTGGCAACCATCATGGACCGAGTCCGTAAGTAGGGTTTCAAATATGACGGCGGCCGAGACCCGCTCAGCTTCATCGAGCGTGTAGAAGAAATGGCGGAAGTACATGAGGTGAATCGCGACTTGTTACCGCGAGCAATGCCAGAACTACTTAAGGAGAAGGCGTTGATATGGTTCCGCAGAATTAACCGGAATGAGCGACAATGGGAGGACTTCAAAAGAGACTTTCTAAGGTTCTTCTTAAACTCTCGCTACCACGAAACCTTAAGAGATGAGATCCGTCGTCGCGTCCAAAAACCGAACGAAAAATTTAAAGACTATGTGTTGGCCCTTCAGAGTTTGATGCGACACGCGATCTACAACCCAGAGCAGAAGCTGAAACGTATCTACAGAAACTCTAGAAGCGAGTTCCAATGGTACGCCAAATGATCCGAGTTCACCACCCTAGAAGAGCTAGTGAGTTTGGCGGAAGATATGGAAAATATCCCCCCCTTGAGAGAGCCACAGAGAGCCTCAGCGCGAACCACTCCGCGGGTCACGGAGAGATATCAGCACATGCGCGAGCTGCAGGTGTGGCAACACTACAGTCGGAGTACGTTAATCCGTGGGTGGACTGCGTGTAAACATCGCGGAGAAGATGGCCATTTTGCGAGAGAGTGCAGAGCTGCACGGAGATAGTTTTGTTGGACCTGTGGTCGATGCAATGTCCCGACTCGAGAGTGCTGCCGTAGTGTATCGGGAAACGGGCCGAGGTCCCATTTGCGGCGAGGAGTGGGGCTTCAGGTAGAACAGCCTCGCCCAAACTAAAGAGTGTCCTAAGGCAGTCGGATGGCCGAATTATGGCGGCGATCAGATTAAACGAGGTCGACGTAGTAGCTGCAGTTGATACAGGCGCAACAAGAAGTTTCTTGAGCGAGGCCATATTTAAGAAACTGGATGTGGGAGAGGTTTGGAAGGTGAACACGCGTGTGGTGATGGGTGATGGGAGATATAAAACGGTGCTGAAGGCTATAACGGCTCGAGTAGAGCTGGCGAATCAGGCGCATAACAGCGATCTATTAATACTGCCTGGTTTGATGGATGACGTGGTCCTTGGAACCGATTACCTGGCAAAGGCGGGGGTCCGATTATGTTGCGGAGACTTAGACGTGACACTCCGAGAAGAGATCTGCGTGCAAGGAGTCGAAGCATTCACGGCGATACGCGAGAGGGGTGCAGAGAGGTCAGGTAAATGCGATGAACCCAAATCAAACCCCATGCCTAAATTTGAGGAGAAGTCTGGGGTTTCAAGTATCACCACTCATCAGATCGTCATGAAGGCCGATAAAGCAGAGGTATTGCCCGAAGAACCCGAAGATGCAGGATATCATCAACGCGGAGATCGACGACCTTATCCAGAAAGGGTGTGTTGAACCAACACAGCCCGCACAGTGCCCCAATAGTGTTGGCGAAGAACAAGACCGGCAAGTGGAGACTCTGCGTCGACTACCGACAGCTTAACGAACGTTCAGTTACTGAAAAATCCCAATGGAAGAGCAGACCAAGCAGTACACTGCTTTTACAGTGCCAGGGCGTGGCCTTTACCAATGACGAGTAACGCCGTTTGGGCTACACTCCACCCCCGTGACGCTCCAGCGTGCGTTAGACCAAGTTATCGGTCCAGAGTTAGAGCCGTATGCGTTTGCCTAACTGGATGACATCATCGTCATGAGCACAACCCTGCAGGAGCACGACCAACGTCTTTCGGAGGTCATCCGACGACTTAGGCAGGCGAATCTGAGAACCAACCCTGAAAAAATGCGAGTTTTTCAAGAGAGGCATTTCATGCCACCGCTGCCACCTCTGTGCGCGACCTCTATGGATTTTGATGAAAGTTGAAGAGATTGAAGGTCTAGGTGACATGAATATACGTGGAGCATATTTTGCCGATATGACGTTGGGTTGCCTATTTACACGGGATTTAAATTTTAAGAAAACGTCATGCATACCTTTCTTTAAAGTGCTGTATCTTTGAAACCTTTTAACGCAGCTTAATGAAACAAAATGTATTTCTTCCGTCTTATTATGGGCTTTAATTGTGCATTTATTACTTTAATGTGCAAGGTAAAAAAAATTTAGTAAACATTTTTCTTTTTGATTATAGCATTTTTAAAAATTTTTATTTTTACATAAAAACATTGTCTATAATGTCAACTTTAAGTATCTAAATGGGCATAATGGGCTACTTATGCATTTGGACTCTAGATCGTCTAACGCTAGAGCAATATCATAAATAGACATTGTAATTTTATGAAATTGTATATTTTTGAAAGAGGAAAGGTGTGTAAAAAACAAAAACAATATGAATAAATCGTATTAACTTTACTAAAGGTCTGAAATCATGAAAATCCCCTTAAAGGAAATGGCAGAATTGAACTTTGTTGCAAGTTCGCATGGGAAATCTGCTTACGACGTGATTGGAGGACATTTTAAGATACTGGCAGCTAGAGCAAGTATTCAACTCCTGATGTTACAACAAAATCGTACACCCGAAGCCCTCTACCAATGGGATGCCTGTAAAAAGAACTACAACTAACTTTTCCGTGGCCTTTATTTCGACTATGACTACGTGCCAATTACTTTAATCTTATTTTGAGCTAGTTTAATAGTTTAAATAACATCAAGTCAGGGAACTTCATATCCTTATTTAGCGAATCTTTAAATCAATAAATATTGTTTTTCTTTTTAGTTATTATAGTAATAAAAGCGTGTTGTTAGTTTTTTTTTAAGTTATAATTTTATTACTCATTAGGTTTATTTTTTTACACACCTTTCCATTTTCTGTTTTAATTAAACTACTAACCTTGAAGCTATCATTAGAGATCAAATATTTTTTTGCAATGAAACCGAAACATCAACAACATCAACATGAACAACACTCATTGCGAAAGGATGTTAGACCTCCAATGATAGCTTCAAAGTTAGTCCTTTTATTAAAAGAAGGAAAGGAAAGGTGTGTAAAAAAATAAACCTAATGAGTAATAAAATCATAGTTAAAAAAAAAAAACAATAACACCCTTTTATTACAATAAGAACTAAAAAGAAAAAAATTATTTATTGATTTAACGATTCGTTATATAAGGATATGAAGCTCACTAACTTGATGTTATTTAAACTTTTAAACTAGCTTAATATAGGATTAAAGTGATTGGCACGTAGTCATAGTCAAAATAAAGTCCACTGAAAAGATAGTTGCAGTTATTTTTTACAGACATCCCATTGGTAGAGGGCTTCGGATGTACGAATTTGTTGTAAAATCAGGAGTTGAATACTTGCTCTAGCTGCCAGTCTCTTAAAATATCCTCCAATCACGTCGTAAGCAGATTTCCCATGCGAACTTGCAACAAAGTTCAATTCTGCCATTTCCTTGAAGGGATTTTCATGATTTCAGACCTTTAGTAAAGTTGATACGATTTATTTATATTGTTTTTGTTTTTTACACACCTTTCCTCTTTCAAAAATATACTATTTCATAAAATTTCAATGTCTATTTATCAACCTGCTCTAGCGTTAGACGCCCATTTGGATACTTAAAGTTGACATTATAGACAATGCTTTTATGTAAAAAGAAACATTTTTAAAAATGCTATAATCAAAAAAAAATCAAAATGAAAAATGTTTACTCATTTTTTTTTGTTTTTTATACATTGCACATTAATGTAATAAAAGCACATTTAAAGCCCATAATAAGACGGAAGGAATACATTTTGTTTCATTAAGCTGCGTTAAAAGGTTTCCAAGATACAGCACTTTAAAGAAAGGTATGCATGACGTTTTCTTAAAATTTAAATCCCGTGTAAATAGGCAACCCTACGTCATATCGGTAAAATATACTGCACGTATATTCATGTCACCTAGACCTTCAATCTCTTCAACTTTCATCAAAAGCTATAGAGGTCGCGCACAGAGGTGGCCGCGGTGGCATGAAATGCCTCAAGAAGCAGTTGAAGTATCTGGGTCACGTCGTCAGCGAGGAGGGCATTCACACCGATCCTGAGAAAGTCGCGGCTATCTAAGAGCTGACACCACGAGGGTATATATAAACGAGTTTGTAAAAGTGGGCTTAGCACATCCCATGGGCGTGGAAAATTTTATCAGCTATAACTTCAAAACCATACGTCACATGACATTTAAATTTGGTATGCAGACATATGTATGTATCTATGGAAGGTGCTTATGGTAAGGTGTTTATGAATGAGTTTACAAAAGGGGGCGTGAAATTTTTAATAAGCCATAAATTGCGAACCATAAGTCACATGAACATGAAATTTGGTATTCAGACACAGGTATCTATGGGAGGTGTTCAGAGTAAAGTATATATAAATGAGTTTGTAAAAGGGGGATATACATATATGAATTCATATATTAGATAACTCGGATATTTAAAACTGTGTGTGTTTTTTGTTGAAACCTTGCCGTCTTTAGATTATTTTGAAATGGAAAGATTAAATCGTTTTTTAATCCCGCGATGCTGTTAAACGAAAAGTTTTCATTCATAATGAATAAAACTCCTTCCGAATTAAGCATTCTACCAGAAAAGTGCAGCTTTACTAAAACAGCTAATCGACTAGGCAGCCAAACGAAATTGACCGTAGTAGACTAATTTTATTCAGAAATTTGATCGTTACCTTAATCCATTAATAATGGAACAAGATTTGTAGCACAAGTGATGATCAATATACTATACATAGATAAACAACCTCGAAAATCATTTGTTGATAACGTTTTTACACATGCACATACTATTAATTGCATATAATAACTTTCTTCTTATTTGGGGTTGACAAACTTTAACTTCAGAGTCGTCTTTATTTCGTCTACGAAATATGCCCCAATAGTTTTGCAGTCAAATGAACATGCATTTCCCACGCATATGTCCATATGTAAATACACACTCCATTAATTGATAACATAAATACATACTTACATACACGCATATAAACATAAGTGTGTATGTGTTTGGACGTCGTTCTACTAAACACGGGATCGGAACATACCTTAAGCCGAAACGGTTTTGGGTCAATAATAGACCTGACCTTTATCAGTTACGGGCTATATAGATTCACTGAATGGAAACATGGCATGTGTTATACGCAAAGTGATCATTCAGCTTTAATTTGCAATATAAACTGCAGACGAGAACTGGCTAAGCGGACTTACAACCCTGAAATATCGCACGGCCAGTACTTTACCCTGACTCGTTTACCAGCATGCTACCATCCACGGTTTACCAAGGGTCAGCAGACTCCATGGCCGAGCACCTAATGGCCGATATTCGCGCAGCATACGATGCTTCAATGGCCAGAAGAACTTCCTCCACGTATCGTCATGCGGTTTACTGGTGGAACGATAACATAGCAGACCTGCGAAAGAAATGTCTAAGATGTAGGCGAAATGCTCAGAGAGCTAGGGAAAGAGACAACTTCGTGGTACTTCGTGCAGCTTATAAGAGTACACGCGACGCACTATAGAAAGGAATTCAAGAAAGTAAGCGGCAATGCTTTTTAGAGATTTTCGATGATGCTGAACGGAATCCTTGGGTCTCGGCGTACCAAATTGTCTCAAAAAAGCTGAAAGGCAGAACACGAATCCGACAAACGCTGCATACCTAAAGTCCGTTGTGGAGACACTATTTCCTGTACAAAGGCCGTTAGTACCCAATATGGATGGTGATCCGTTGAGTGTTGTTGACCCTGTAACGGAAGAAGAAATCACACTCACAACAGCTAAGGTGGAAATAAAGAAAGCTCGTGGCCCCGATGGCGTGCCCAACATAGCTCTAAAGCTTGCAGTCCAAGGAAGTCCAAGAGAAAGGGGGAATATCGGCAAACCAATTCGGGTTTAGAAAAGGGAATGCGGTAGCAGAAGTCATTGAGTTAGCACGGGATGCAACGAGCGGTACACTATGGCTGGGAAGAGCAAAAGAGTACTGCGTGGTTGTTACCTTAGGCGTAAAGAATGCGTTCAACTCTGCCAACTGGGCTAAAATACTCGATAGACTGGAGAGTATTGGAATTTCTTATTATCTTCGAAGACTAATACGAAGTTATTTCCATTCGCGAGTGCTGTGGTATGAAACGGAGGAGGGCCTGCAGCGGGCTGAGATAATAGGTGGCGTTCCGCAAGGATCCGTACTGGGCCCTTTACTATGGAACATTATGTATGATGGAGCTCTTCGTACCGAATTGCCCATAGTTGGTTTTGCAGACGACATTGCGGTAGTAGTGTTTGCGAAACTTCTTGACGTCATATGCGAAAAGGTAGCATCATCAGGCGGCGTGATTAAAAGTTGGTTAAATAGCTTCGGCCTGATGCTAGCCGAGCAAAAAACAGAAGCAATACTTATCTCGAGTCGTAAGAAACTAGAGGAGGCAGCGCTAAAAATTGGCAACCACACCATCATAACGAAACCCACAATTAAATACCTGGGAGTGGTGCTAGAAAAGCGTTTTACTTTAGCGCCGACTTGAGCTATGTGAGAGAGAAAGCAGCCTCAACGAGCACGGGACTATCGCGAATAATGCTTAATACGCGAGGACCGAAACAGCGCAGACGTTTACTCTTAGCGAGCGTGGTTAAAAGCCAAATACTGTTTGCGGCCCCAATTTGGTCAAACGCGTCACAGTGTCCAGCATACTTCCGCGGAGTCAACTCAACATACCGTTTATGCGCGCTACGAGTTTGCAGCGCCTTCAGAACAGTGTCGGACGAATCAGCTTTCGTAATCGCCAGTATGATACCCGTAGATATACTGGCGAGAGAATCGACGGTCCTGGCATCCACACCGCGTACTCTAACTCAATTAGACCGCCGTCAAGCCCGAGAAATCAGCATTACGGAGTGGCAAAAGAAGTGGAATAGTACGACTAAAGGTCGGTGGACCTATCGCTGCATACCAAATCTGGTATCCTGGCTTGATAGAACGCATGGCGAAGTAGATTTTTATCGTAGTCAGTTCTTTAGTGGTCATGGCTGTTTTAAGGCATACCTATTTAAATTCAAACATGAGCACGACCCGTTCTGCGACTTCTGTCGAAATGGCGTGGAAGAAGATATGCACCACGTATTCTTTGAGTGCCCTCGATTCCATCGGCAGATGGACCAACTGAAACTAGCTGTTGGAGGGGTGTTTACGCCAAAGTCATTAGTCGACTATATGGTGAAAGGAGCCAGTGAATGAGCATCAACCAGCGACACACTAACTTCAATTTTGAAGGAACTGAGGGACCTAGAGAGACAGCGGCGTAGCACCCGTGATTAAGGCAACTCTTAGCATAGCCGCGGACTGTAACCAAACTATGATGTTCACCAACTAAAGCATGGCCGCGGACTGGAACCTGGGCCGTTCCTGACGCCCGACTAAGACAGCTAACAAACTTGTGCTTTCAGACAGTCCCTTGAAAATGAAACTTACCAATTAAAGCGTAAACACGGACTGACACCTAGGGCGTTCCAGCCGCCCAGGCGGCAATCTCGAAAACTTGTGCAATCGAAAAATAGGCGCGGACTGGAACCTAGGGCGTTCCTGCCGCCCAAGTGGCAATCTCGAAAATTTGCGCGATCGATAATAGGCGTGGACTGGAACCTAGGGCGTTCCAGCCGCAAATAAAGTGCAGTTTCGAATTTCGTGCACAGGGGGCGTTGGTGCGGATTAGAACCTAGACCATTCCAACAGCAAAGGCAGTATACATACATACGTATACGGGCCTGAAACTCGCCTCTTATTCAAGCCTGCTCAATGCAATACCAGCATAAGGCATGCTGTCATTTTAAGGTATTTGTTCTTACTGCCTATAAAAGCGAAGATAATAAGTTGTATCTAAGAGATAAATAAATAAATAGTTTAAAAAAGGGTCTTTCTCTTTAAACAAGACGTGGCAAAACCTACTGGGTATAGCCCAGGACTGAGTACAACCGACTGGAACGGACGTGCGAGCCTAGTGCTCAACCGCCTCCCGCTGAAATACTTAGACAGTGGTACCGGGGGGTTCGGTACTTGGACAGTAGGAGGTTTAGTTCGGGTTAGTCCCACACTGACGGGTACAGGCCTTCGATGCTTCCTCGTAAAAAAAAAACATAAGTATGTATGTATGGTGGTTGTGGCTAAAGACATAAATAGGGTGCAAATGGCCACAACAAATGCTTCCAAAATAGTCATCGACTGGCTTACAGCGAGGGAGCTGAACTTAGCAATCGAGAAAACAGAAGGTGTACTCGTAACAAGTAGGAAGAAAAAGGAGACCGCAACCTTGAATATAAACGGGTATGTATTTGATACATTACCAGCAGTGAGGTATCTAGGCGTAATGATTGATGCAAGGTTATGTTACAAAGTTCACATTGAAATGGTAAGTACAAAAGCGGCAAAAGTTCAAAGCGCGTTAGCTAGACTGATGGCAAATGTAGGCGGTCCAGGTCAAAACCGCAGAAAACTGCTAACAATAGTTACTGAATCAGTTATAATGTACGCGGCCCCCGTCTGGGGTCATGCAGTGCAGCAAAAGTCCTATGCTAAGCTTGTAAACTCTGTTTTCCGTCTTAGTGTCCTGCGCGTTTGCAGCGCTTTCCGGACAGTTTCGCATGATGCAGCCTGCGTCATAGCTGGTATTATGCCTGCCGATTTGTAGGCTAACGAAATCCGGCGTACCTATATGACGGCCCGAACAAAAGGTAGAGCCCTCTCAAAACCCGAGATCGCGGCCGAACGCCAAATAAGCCTATCACTATGGCAGCAACGCAGCGCCTCGTCTTCCTCTGGGCGCTGGACTTTCCGACTCATTCCGAGCATCGAAGCTTGGCTATACAGATCGCATGGCGAAGTTGATTTTTATATGACTCAATTTCTAAGTGACCATGGCTGCTTTCAACAGTGCCTGCACTATTATGGTCACGATGACTCGACGGCATGTAATACATCTGAAAATGTCCCGGAAACCGCTGAACATGTACTTTTCGAGTGCGCTTCGTTTCATTAGAAAGAGAGAGATTAAATACTTTGACTCAAGAGGGCCTGAGTACGGAAAATATCATTGAACATATGTTGAATGATAAAAAACTATGGGGCACATTAAAGAATTTAAGCAGAGAAATAATTACAAAGCTAAGGATCAGAGAGCAACGCCGCCGCTTAGAAAGAGGAAATAGTTGAAGTTACTTGTGTTCAAAATTTCTTCTTTTATCTTATTTTTTGCATTTCTTTGCAGGTAAACCCTGTGAACACCAAAACGCTCCTGAACCCCTAATCACATAAGTGGATGGGGATTATGGAAAGGGCGGTATGACGTGGGGCATGTTTATGCCACGGCCTCACCCCGATGTAATATGCGAGCGGTTCCGGGGAGGTGGCTTTTGGAGAGTTTCGCACGGGCCACTTGATGGATAGTTTCCCTATCCCAACGTCCGTTAAAAAAAAACAAAACATACATACGTATGCGCATATTTCTGCCAAATACTACGCACATGCATACATATATACAACATAGCATACATGCATACATACATATGTACATATGTACATAATTACGCACATATTTAAATAAAACAATAACCATTTCATTCATAAACGCAGGTGCGTATTTCTCAAGGCCTAATAAATTCATTCATAACATCTTCACGCAAATTCATCACCAGCATGCGCAACATTTTCAGTCCGACACAAAAATTCTAAAATCTAAAATTTAAGAAATCTCGGCCAGCCAAGTGAAAAGTGGCACAAACATTATGTGGTTTTATCGGAAGTTCACAAATGTAACGTGGCAACCTAGCTGATTTGCACATTTTTCGGTCTGACATTATAAAATTTTTGTTCATGACGCGCCACGATTTTTGTACAGGTGGGCCAATGTGCCTTGAACACCATTTGCATAAATGCAAAAAATTATTTTATTTACTTTTTAATATTACAAATTTCTGATGGCATGCGGAAAGGTAGCATCAAAAAATTTCTATACTTCAAAGCGTTTATAAAAATATATTTACATATATCCACGGATGATTTTTAATTTTTTTCATCCATAAGCAAATCTTCATTACCATAAAAAGATTCAACCACATCAAAGTTCAAGCAATGCGATGTCCAAGTTAGTGCAAGTCCACTGTACATGTACATATGTATGTCTGCATGTAAGCGTCAACTCCAGTTTGATTTTAACCCATTTTAGCGGACATAGTTTTTTTCATTCCAGCTGTTAATATAACATGAATTTTTTAGTTAATTTTAATGAAAGTTACACGTATCGTCGAGAACATGTTTACATGCAGAATTTTAAACGAAATATTATTATTCTCCATATGAAAAGTACGAGTATGGCTTTATTAAATGTTAACTTATGCGAAAACCTTAATATTTCGTCAACCAAAGGTTAATACTGATGGCGTCGTGGCTATTCGCAGAAATTTAATAATTTGTCTGTGGATGCAGGACAGCGAGGGAAAGACGAAAGCAGATCAATCGTACATATGTATGCACATATTTACAGTTATTAATGCATACATATTTATGCCATTGTTTTTTTGGGTGAATGAAGAATTTCATATTCATTTGTAGTGATTTAGAGGTTGTCATTTCAGTAATATGCTGTGGCGCGTGGGCTAGAGGCGATGCAACTTTTTGGCGTCTCGCCGTTTGTCTTGGTTCAAATCCCAGACGGACCAAGCAATAATATTTTTTTTATACCTTTCATGAGCATGAAATGGTATTATAACTTTGGTGCGATGTTTGTAAGTACCAGAATAAGAAGAGATAGACCCATNGACATGAAATTTCGTACTACTTTCACTCATTATCAACAGAAAGTTTACAGTAAAATTAACAAAAATCGTGTTACTATAACCTGTTTATTGCCCCCATACAACTGATTGTTCAGATATGGGGTTTTACTGTAAAACTCCTTTATTTAGACAGCTAAAACCGATAAATTTCGTAAGCAATTTTTTAAATAATAATACAAAGTCTACTGAGAAAATCGTCAAAATCTATGCTGTATAATCTTAATCTCTTGTACCACTGATTATTCAGATACCAGTTTTTGCGATATATGTATCTCCTTTATGTAGGAAGCTAAACCCATTAAGTTGTGTTACCGGTTTACGTACCGATCACACAGCAGTGAAAATCCCTTAGATTGGTGCTATATAAGGTATATATCTATCTATGTCTGCTGTGAATATATACATTTTTTCAAATGCACTAATATGTTAACGTAAAATTTTCAGATGCTCTGAAAGGTATGGAGCCTTGGGCATAGCCGAAGACAGCGCTGCTCTTACTTGTTTTTTTTTTATTTATCATATCCATATTCCATTTTAAATTTTACTATTAGCTTTGTTTAAAATAATGTAAATGGATATGTAGGTACATACGCATGTATAATTTCACATAATCGCTCAAATTTGCCAAAAGTTACTGAAAACTTTATTGTAAATGTTTTCACTGAAATATTAGTTATTGGAATTAAATTTTATGCGAATCCAATTTGTATTCCCCTTTTTAGAAAGCGCAAGTATGCAAAAATTATTTCATAAGTAGGTAGTTTTAAACACACAAATGGACACACATTGGACTACAAAGCTTTGTACCAAATTTTTTTCTAAAGATGCTGATTAAAAAGATAGAAAGTTTTATGAAATTTTGCAGAATTTTAATAATTTTTTCACAACGTCTGAAATTTGAATTTATGTGCATACGTAGGTATATGGTTTTTGTTAGGTAATCAGAAAACTAAAGAAGGATAACCAAAAATTGCAAAATGTCGCATCCCAGTTTATGTATACATGTTTGGTTCGCTGTAGGTATGTAAAACTTTTCATAGATATTAAATTCAATGGAAGGGGTGGCAGTGGGATAAGGTGTTTCTACTAAATATCATCTGAAACTCATAAAAATTGTAAGCGTAGCGAAAAAAATCAATCGCGGGCAAAATTTGTTTATGTACATATCTATGTATGTACAAACGTATGTATTAAAAATTTTTCCTCATTTATTAAATTCAACAATTTTATTATGAGCTCGAGGCCATTTTTTTTTTTTTTTAAATGAAAATTTATTGTGGAAAAGCAACAATAATTT